>NW_026927380.1:0-304552 GCF_032062105.1 Saccostrea cuccullata | reverse complement strand
TAACTCATCTCAAGATTATGTCACTTTTTGAAATTCAGTTTTAATGGACTTAAATTGCTATGGATTGCATAGTGAATTCAATGACCTAGCTTCGTTGAAACCACGATTACTTCTACTAGTCTGCTAAACACAAAAGGTGTTTGTTAAAATGATGTTAAGATATTTGGTTTCTTTGAACAAAAACAACAAACAATAGACAAAATATTAGCAAAAGAAAAAAATATGACTCTATTAATGTCACTACTGTCCATGATTTAAGTAGTATGTTTTTATTATTCATGACTTCATGAAAAGGGTAATAAATCTACCGACAACTTTATCTGGTCGTCACTTATTCAGAAGGAAATCAGTAAAGTATTTTTTCTTCAAATTTCAGAGAACGGGATATTATTACATTAGATTAATACCTCTCCTCCCAACAAAAGAGAGAGAGAAGAAAATGGTTTAAGACTGATTTTGAATTTACAGCATCAAGTATCGACGCAGAATATCAATAGATTGGGTGATTGCTGTTTTACGTCCCATTCAAGATTTTTTCACTAAGAGATGTCACCATATACCGGTGAAAGGCTTCAAATTTTGAACTTTACTCAGCACTCAGGGCCATTGAACAGTGAGGGATCTCTATATGCTAACGCCTTACGTGATACGGAGCCTCGGTTTTTAAGGTCTCATCCGAAGAGCCCCCAATTTTCACTTCAACGTGACGAGCGCTTGCGAAGGAACAGTTGCTACCTATTTTTTTTTTCGACTTAGGTCAGTCGTGGCCGAGATTTGAACTCTTGATTTTCTGATCACGGAGCAAGCGCTCTACCAACTGACGGACAGAATATCAAGAGAGCCACACACGAGGAAAATGGTTTGAACAAATTTGCAACATGTTTTGCAAAATTGGCAGAAACCCTACGCCATTAAGACACTATCTAATAATGGCAATATTAAACAAAGTATTTCTTTGGTAAATTGTTTCTAGCATGCTTCTAGCTTGATAATTGTAAAAAAAAATGTAGGTGCTGAAATGTGCATACGATTTCCTGTACTCTGAGGTTCAAAGAACTTTTCTTTTAAATTATTTGATACAAAATATTTTTCAATAAAGAATTGTTCCAATATAGCTAATTAATACTAATAAATATTTTTTTAAAAATCACATAAATTTATTGACCATATGCATAATTTAGACTGAGAAAGAGAAAACCTTGTTTTATTGAAATATAAGGTAACAGTAAGTTTTCAAAATAAATGGATGTCCAATAGACAATCTACAACTCTTATTGTTATTATGTATGGATGTTTCAAATCCTTTTGGACTATATCCGAAAGAAGGTTTTTAGATGAAAAAACAATGATTAGTATTGAAATTATTATAAGACTGAAACATGCAAAAGTCACTATTGTGATGAAGGTTTCATTTGTCATGACTGGCCAAATATTTTTGTCAAAGGGTAGATGATTTTGTTGTTTGAGATGGTGTGGATGATGTTCATGCTAAAGCTGCTGTGAATTAAATGGAAGCTGTATTTGTTGACGATGCTACGGATGATGTTGTTGTTGATGTGGGAAATGTGAATACTCTAGAGGATGTTAATGTGTTGGAGGATGTGGTTGTTGTAGCTGTTAATGATCAGTTGTTATTAAAGGCGATGTGGGAGTTGTAAATACTGCAGACGATGTTGTTCTTGTTGCAGATGAACTGGATGTTGTAGTTGCATAGGATGATGTTGATGATCGAAACATATATATGGAGATATCGAACAGTATTCAAGATCAAAAGTCCATTAAACAATACAAAATAGGAACAGTGCAACCACTAATAATTATCACAGTATTTGACTTTGGTGCTTTATCTTTCACAAGAAAGATTTCAATTTTCAATCAATTCCTGACTCTTACAATCACTACCAATTTTATCGATCCTTTGCATCTGAACATAATTCACTTTCATTGAATTCAATTTCACAAACACCAAAAAGCGATAGGTTGTTTGGAAATACCTACAACCTCTAAATCTAAACAAGATTTGGTATCTATTTTTATTCCGGGGATAATGTTGTTATTGCATTGCACGTTTTCTTTGCCTTGATGGCAACCACAATTATAATACAAAGGAGAACTGTTCCTAAAACAGGGGGGCTTGTAATTGTCGTGCACAGAACCACAGAATTATTGTCATTGAGGCTGGATCGAGTACAAGTTTGAGTTCCAGATATATGTGCTGAGGGTGTCATACATGACGTAGATGGTGCAGATGCAGTGAAAGTTATACATTCTCTGGATGCTGTGGATGTTATTCAAGGTAGATAGAGAAATCTACAGTAAACGATATCTTAGGTATTAATAATCATATTAATGTTCATATATTCAACTATTTTTCAAAGTGTTAATTGGAGGTCTTTGACAGCAAATTGCTTAATTAAAAACACGTATCTTTTCAAACTTGCTTTCACTGAGCAACATTACATGTATCATTTTAACCATCTACCTCCCTTCACTAAAACGATCAATCCAATCATTGATTAAATTTATAGTAAGTCATTGGTCTTAATAAAATGTGTACAAATTATTATATGTTACGGCAAAGGGGTTTCTAATATATACAATAAATTCTAATGCAATTGTTTTGTAAAACACTTTTTGATTGGCTAATGCACTGATGTTTGAAGCAGTAAAACGAGCATTAACGAGCGTGAAAGCTTTTTCATTGTGACGTCATAATAGAGCTACGGAAAACACAATGCTCCGTGACGTATTTCATGAAACAAAATTCATCAAAATAAGACATAATCAACAAACAAAATGCATGGATTGCATTAGAATGGGAATAACTGATCTTTTAATTTGGTATTTGCGACCGTTAATGCTGATTTAACAAGGAGCAAAACTTTATTCAGCATACACTATTTATGGAACTTGTGTATGGTTATGTGTGTACCAAATTTCATTCTAATCTGAATTGTGGTTTTGTAGATAAAGAGATAGTTCGCGAACTTTTAATCATCCCTCGTACTTACATAAAATTTAGGGAACATCAAACTGAAATATGCAACATTAACCATGAATTAAAGAAATTATTTATTGCATGCATATTTTTCTTTAAAATTTAAAAATTGTTAGATGAACACTTAGAAGTTTGGTTCAGTGTATATTCTAAAAAGTAGTATTGTGTGTGGCTGTCACATTTGGAGATTTTCTATCATCCAATTTGCATAAGGCAGAATGTCAAGACAACATTTATAACAAAAAAGAAACAAACAAATTGCTACTGATTGACTAACATTGATAAGAGTTCCTTATTCTTGACACAGTTAGGCCTTTGTTATCTGTAATTGTTCCACATGTATGTATAGCTACACATAATACTGTCAACATGGTATATCCAGTCTTTGTTTTACTTTTTTGTTCTATTTTGGACGTCAGTTCTCTTCTGAATAGCGCGGATCCTACGCTACTCACGACAGCCTCCTCTTCAAACACCCTCGATTCCCAGTTCACGCACCAGCTTCTTCTTCAAGAACAACAACTCCGGATAGAACTGCAGAAACAGATAACAAACATCCAGTCTCAGATACAAGGTGTGTAGAAATTTTTTTAAAAAATACACAAAAAAATGCTAGGAAGAGTTTACCTCCACCTTTCCTTTTCAGACCTGAGGACTAATGTTGTTACTTGTGAGAACAATTACCGAAATCTACATACAAAGTTTTCCGACTTGAAAGCCAATCTGTCGACAATTGGTAAGAAAATACATTTTTAAAATCTTCAATATACTTCATTAAATAGATAATACATACTGCACATTACATTTGTTTTCTTGATTTCTACAAATAAAATTTATTCACAGCAAACAGAAAAGAAGTAGCTTTCTTTGTGAGGCTTCGTAACAAAATAACCAATCACCACCAATCTACCATTATCGTCTTTGATGACGTCCAACTGAACAAGGGGAATGCTTATGACGCAAATTCACTGCCCCTGTCAATGGCATCTACAAATTTGACCTGGTGCTCTCAAGTGACGTAGAAAACGGTCACGGAGAAATGATGCATAATGGCGTCAACATACTTGATGTATACGCAGATAAACACACCCAGAGTTGGTTTGGTCGAGGAAGTGGTGCAATCATAGTGCTCATGAATAAAGGGGATAAAATGTGGATTCAAAATACAGATACCGGGAACACAGTTATCAATGCTGGAATTGAGACGGCATTTTCTGGTCATCTACTGTTTCTTGCATAAAAGAAAAACTTAAACATTTTTTTTACTTTTTGTTCTTAAAAATTCTCCATAGGAGAAAATATCTTTAAAAAAGTGAAACATCGATTGATGCCCACGCATGGAATCTTTGCTTGCCGATGGTTTCCGATCCGAAATCTACTCTACAACGTTTTAGAGTAGATTTCGGATCGGAAATCCTTGGCTAACGAAGATGATGTATGGCAGCTTTCGGAAAAAAATGTTTCAAATTAAGTCAAAGCCCAAGGTTAGGCTAAAGAGATAAAAATGTTGATATATGTACCCAACGAAAGGTCGTGTCTCAATGAATATATTTGTAAAATATGAAAGCCCAATAACAAAAGACCAAAATTTTTTTTTTTTTTTAAGTAAGCTAAATTCAAAGGACAAGTTCAAAGGGTAAAAATTTATTGTACCCAGGTGGGGTCGAACTCTAACGTCAATGTCAAAAGTTATACTCATGAAAAGGTCCTGTTACAATGAATACACAAGTTAAGTACATGTTTGATAGGGTAAAGCAAGAACTGTACAGAAGTTATGACCAAGGGTAATTATGCGTTTGCTAAATTTTTGCAAAAGTGGGTCAAATTCCAAAGTAAAGATATCAAATATGTTGAAATCCAAAAAATTGTCTTGTAACAAGGAATACACATGTGACATATGAAAGCCATTGCTCCGTTCAATAAAAAATCATGGACAAGAAAAAGTTTTTACTTGCAGACAAACATACGGACAGAGGGAAGGACGGGGCAAAAACTGTATACCCCTGCATATTTGAATACAGGGGCGTAAACCTAATGGGGATTATGATTCCCAGTTGATTTGATACGCAATCCAAGTGCATGAACTCTTTTTCTTTAAAAAGAAAGTCCAGACAAACTACTGATAAATAAGTTGATATATAAGGATAACAATCCACAACCGCGATTTTTCTCTATCTCTTTTGAAAGATTTCACCTCTGGTGTTTTTAGATGTCCGTATTTGCCATTCCAACAACTTGAACAAGAATTGGGGCGAAATCTAATCACTCGAGATGTACGCGACTTTTCTATGGGCAAGTTGACAAACAGTGCGAAACAGAATTGGCGCGAAACACATCCCCGTATCGATTAGGCCTACTTTCGTTTTCACATAGAGGTACACATGTGGCCAGTGTGGGTACTCACCGTACTGAATACTGAAGGAATTTATTATACAGACATCTTAGATATAATTATATGAATATGTGTCTCTTCTTGTGATTTTCCTACATTGAAAAAAATATGTACAAAGTGAAAATTTGTCAATTCTATAATTAGGTAAGCCTTACATGTACGAAATATAAAGTTTAAATATCTTCACACGCCAATACTTCATTTAAACTAAAAACTTTTTAATATATAAATAAAGGAGCCACTAACTACAGGTATTATGACAGTCCATGATATCAATGCTTACATTTGCATTCATTTCCTTAGCTCGATTTTTCTCTCTGTTCATTTCACAGTTCTACGATCGAGCAGTGAGTTTTTTGTTCATTCGGTACCTCAGGTATTCAGACACACCTAGAAAAACACATAATATACAAAATACACCATCCTGTAACCAACCCGCACCTCAGATCTCCAGATTTCCGCATTATTCCGCATTTTTTCCTCATTTTAAATATGGAAAAATGTGGAAAAAAATACGGAGAGAATTAACAATACGGAAAAGCAGAAAATATATGGAAATAATCCGGAAAATGTATGGAAATAATACGGAGAATTGGACTTAGTCTATTTTTCATCTGGAAAAATATTGAACTCTTAACTTAGAATATTTTTCATCTGGAAAAAATACGGAGCTCTGGACTTAGAATTTTTTTTATCAAGAACAAGATGTGTTTGTTAAACATGGTAGCGCCTGGCAGCAACAAACTTCTAAAAAGCAATTTTTAGCAAATGGGTTTCAGTCAAGGTCACAAGGTCATTGACCTTGGTGTCATTTGAAAGCACTTATTTAGTGGAGTATGCATACACACCAAATATTAAGTCTCTATCATCTATGGTTCAAAAGTTATGGTGAAAATTCGAAAAAAGCTATTTTTAGCACAAAGGTCACAGTCAAGGTCACAAGGTCATTGCCCTTGGTGTCAGTTGAAAGTGCTTCTGCAGTGGAGTATGCATACCAAATATGAAGTCTCTATCTCTCACGGTTCAAAAGTTAATTATTGCAAAAGTTCGAAAAAGCTATTTTTAGCATATAGGTCACAGTCAAGGTCACAAGGTCATTGACCTTGGTGTCAGTTGAAAGTGCTTTTGTAGTGGAGTATGCATACCAAATATGAAGTCTCTAAGTCTTACGGTTCAAAAGTAATGGCGAAGGTTAAAGTTGACAACAGACAGAAAAACAGACAGACAAACAGCTAAACAGACAGACAAGACAAAAACAATATGCGCCCCGAAAAAATTCGGGCACATAAAAACTGTCTTGGAGTTAACAACAGTTCTTTGTTTCTCCTGAATGTTATGTACAATTTGATCGGGATCGGAAAAATGTTTCAAAAAGTCGGGCTCATTGATCAATTAATTTAAACAACAGACCGCCAAAATTTAACCTTGGCTTCCATGTTGTAACGTCTGCTCTGTCAAAAGGAGGAAGTTTGTTGACCAGACAGCCCGAGATCGTATTGCTGTATCAACCAAAAGATGCAGATACACATATTTCATATGCGGTAGGTCAGTCATATTTTTTTTAACATGTGTGTCACTGATGATGAAAATAAATACTCTAGGCCTAGGACTGAGCTACCAGGCTACGTTCGTTTCAGCCAATATGCCCATGATTCAAATCATTCAATCAGCTCATAGAATTTAATTATGGTTAACTACAATTAAAGGTGTTCATTTTGGGGAGCCATTGCTCTAGCAATGATTTACCATACATTTTTTTTTTGGTAGCGTCTGTGCATAAGGAGGAGATTTCCTTAAAAAGAATAAGTGGTTATTCCTGCGATTTTAACAGGCTTAAAGCTGGTCCATGGATGGTTATGTATGAGGTATATATATTCTTTTTTTTCTTTTTTTATTGCTTGTTTAATTAAAAACAGTCAACTATGATTGTCATTATTATAGATATTATTTTAAACAAATTTATATAAAATTGAAGAACCCAAACTTGTGTTAATAAAAATATTATAAAAGGAGTAAAAGCAATTATAATTTAAATTTTATTAATATTGCACCATTATAATTTAAGTATTTTTTTTAACTGATAGGATTTGCCAATTCAACCGCAAGTACTGCTGCAAGAAATTAAACATGCAGTGACCTTACAAATTACAAAGAAGTCTGATGACAGGGCTCTCACACCACTTTTTGGGACTGGGGCCGGGGCCGTTCAAATTGGGAAAATTATCGTCATTTTGGGAAAAGTTGGATGACCAACATTCATTAAAAAAAAATCTCAAATTTTGCTTTTCTAGCATTTTGTCATCAATTTAACTCTAGTATTGAATAAATAGGTAAACATCTAACAAACATCGATATGTAGGCAATTTATTGAAAGTACATTAGCTTTGTCATAACTATCTTTGAGTGTTGATATTACGGTTATATGTCTTTCTGAGTGACAGTCGCTAGTCACATAGTCCCGAATTTCCTCGATTACATGATCATCGTTGCTTACAGCATGAGACTGAACATGCTGAATCTTGGACATGTTTCTAGGAGCCGCTTACTAATGTTCATATGAAATGTCTATTTTTGAAAACTGAAAATGATGTTTTTTGTCGATTTTCATGACAAGATACTCTGCAATCATAGTTATACATTTCTGTAATAACACTAACCTGGTTCCCCGAACCAGTTTACGAATGCACTTGGCGCGAAGTTATTAATAGTCATACATATGTATAGAACTAATTTGTTTCACTTTCATTTACAGGTGTTTTGTTTTGGGTTTATTTTGCAATTAAGTTTCATGCAATTTTTTAATTTTTTATTTAATATTTTGAAATTGGGAAATTTACACCTTTCTTTTGGGAAAAAAGGTACCTTTTTTGCATTGGGAACGGGGCCGAATATCGGCCCCAGATTTAGAGAATCGAGAGCCCTGGATGAAAATATTTATTGGACAGATGGGTGTAAAGCACAGACCTGAGATATAAATTGAATTGTGAGAAATTTGAATCAGGGATGCAGGTAGAAAATGGCAAATGTGATCCAGATTGATAAAAAATGTCTATAAGGCTATCAAAAATTAATTCCCTGGTTCTCAGGCCAATTTTCTCCAAAACAGATGCGGGAGGGCGGCATTTTATTTTTCATTTTATTGGCAATAAATTAGATGAGGGAGATATTTTTTTTATTTTAATTTCCGAATTTTCTTTAACATAAATATATTTTTTTTTTATTACAGATATACTTTCCATTTCAGGTCAAAATTTCTACTGTAACCATTGCTTAACAGCATGTAAACATCGTAGGTAATATCCTCGAATGTATTTTCAAACGAAGTAGCCAAAATCTCATTGTAAATGGCTACCGGAAGTAATATTTGAATACTAAACTACGAAACAAATGAGGTCGGAATTTTTTTCCCGGATTGGTCTGCGCATTACCAACTTTTTATTTTATCAAAAATACAATAAAATCGGCAATGCGGCTACCTCAAAACGGATGCGCGCGGGCCTGAGAACCAAGATTTCAATTTTTTATGGCCTAAAATTGCTTTTTGGGGAGTAAATATTCAATGCTATGTCATTTGTTATTTTTTCCCCAATATATCTAATAGTGTTGAACTTTTCACAACCACTTTTGCTTAAATAGAATGAATAGATTTCCATTTAATTAATATAAATATTAAAAAAAAAATGCCACATTCTTATTTTTTTCCATGATGAATTTGTGGCTTAAATAAGAGTTCAAACTTTTACCATACATGCTCCTCAGAGTGTTTGTTTGTCAAAGATATAAGATCCAATACATTGCTCATGAACATAATGTGTAAATTTTTCATTCATTTATATGTTTTTCTCATAATGATATAATAAATTGTATAAAAATTTGCACATTGTTGATGGTTTTGTAAATATTTATGTATGTATGCATCATGTAGTGTTTTTAAGCCATTTTACAACCATGTGATTAGCTCCGTATTTTCTCCAGATTTCTGTATTTCCGCATTTTATCAACCAAGTAAATACTTCCATATTTTGTATATATGGAAATGCGGAAATCTGGAGAGAATACGGAAAAAGAGTCCAAATACTCCCCCCCACATTTTCTCCATATTTTGAATACGGAGAAAATCTGGAAATTTTAATCTACGGAAATCTGGAATGATTGCGGAAAATTAGTCCAAATACTCCCGTACGCATTTTCTCCTTATTTTGAATATGGAAAATATATGGAGATCTGAGGTGCGGGAAGCGCCTATGGTACGTCCCTGGTTAGATCATCTCGCAAATTTGTTACACTAACTTAAGTGTGTGATAGGATATAACATTATTTTTATTAGAGTGCTTGTTATACAACACATAATCATAATACCCCCCACAAACGAAGTTTGTGGGGGTATATAGGAATCACCCTGTCCGTCTGTCTGTCCGTCCGTCCGTCTGTCTGTGCAATCGTGTCCAGTCCATATCTTTCTTACAGAGGAACATTAGAATCTACTACTTCACACAAAGATTGCCCATGACCTAAGGGTGTGTCATGATCTTGACCCAAGGTCATTTGGGGAAGTTCAAGGTCACTGGAAGAAAAATTTCATAATTTGTGTCCGGTCCATATCTTTCTTATGGATAAACTTGGTAGGTTCTCATTTCACACAAAGATTGCCCATGACCTAAGGGTGTGTCATGACCTAGACTCAAGGTCATTTTGGGAAGTTCAAGGTCACTGGAAGAAAAATTTCATAATTTGTGTCCGGTCCATATCTTTCTTATGGATAAACTTGGTAGGTTCTCATTTCACACAAAGATTGCCCATGACCCAAGGGTGTGTCATGACCTTGACCCAAGGTCATTTGGGGAAGTTCAAGGTCACTGGAAGAAAAATTTCATAATTCATGTCTGGTCCATATCTTTCTTATGGATAAACTTGGTAGGTTCTCATTTTACACAAAGATTGCCCATGACCCAAGGGTGTGTTATGACCTTGACTCAAGGTCATTTGGGGAAGTTCAAGGTCACTGGAAGAAAAATTTCATAATTCCTGTTTGAAACATATCTTTATGGAAAAACTTACTTCTGAGAAACCCAGCGGGGGGTATTTTGTCCCGTTTGGACAGTTCTAGTTTTGATTGTTGCATATTTTTTCAGCTTTTTCCCACGTGATCAGGGACCAAGGAATGTAGGCTGTGGACTTGAAAATGCAAACTACAACAACGTATGAGAAAATAAGAGCACATAACTTTCAAAATAATGTTTAATGTTTTCAACAATAACTTGAAATATGATTCTTAATTCATTGACAGAGTTAAATGATGAATATTTTTTACCAATCAGAGTAGTCATCTGTGTATTCGCACCTGACAGAACTATGAATAGACCGTTTCACGGTAACTACGGTACTGCTCTTTTGCAGGGCAAAATAATATAGTTTGGTGAAATATGAAGTAAAAGTTATTGTTAAAGATACATCATTTAATTGTCTATCAACAAAAACTTCGCCAAACATTATTATTTTGCCCTGCAAAAGAGTAGTACCACAGTTATTGTGAAGGGGCTAATTGATAAAAAGGGAAATGTCAGAGATGGCACCCCTCTCCCTCCATTGCCCCCAGACAAGTCTAACAACCTCATTGTATTTTTTGAATGGAAAAAAATACACAGTTTTATACAATTATTTTTAAAAGCATTACTTGACTTTGTTATCTTCTTAGATTTTAGTTGTTGCTGCTTTTTCAGTTGAAATCTCTATTTTAAAGCACCCTGATCATGTTAATAATTTTATGGAGTGTATACAAGATGCATTTTATTCTTTTGATTAAAACTTGTTCCTATTTTTAACAGGGTTGTTACATCAGTCTTACTAAGCTTTGTTATCAGGCATGCAGAAGATTATATCTGGAGTGCTTTGTTCAACATGGAACACAACTCAACAATGAAAATACCGGTAGAGATATTGTCAGATATCAACCAATCCATGATAGAAAACTATAACAAAAGTTTAAAAGATATCTCAGAAAAATGTGAAATAAACTTACATATAGCAGAAGAAAAATTGAACAAATTTGGCATGAGCTGCAATTCCGAGAGTAAAAAATTACAGGATAACTATGAAAAAATGTTGGAAAAATATAACAAATGTGAAATGGATGTGAATAAAACAATGGTGGAATCAGCCAGGTGGAACAATGAAACTCGGAATGATTTGGAGATCGTCAAGATAAAACAGGATTATGACAGAAAAACACAGTTAAATCCAGGTATGACTTTCATTTGAATAACTTTGCCTTCTCGGCATATTGGGTAAAATGGGTAAAATTATTGGTGAGTATAGTGACAACCAAAAAATCAATTATGGTATAAGGGCTCTAAAGTGTATTCATTATCCCAATAATGATTAACTGCTTTAATTAATACAGATTTTAATTAATATTTGGTGCTGGTATGTTGTCAAAAGTCAACTATTGTCACTTTTTGAAAATACATATTTTGTTTGCTGCTACTTTATAATTTCCTAAAATTTCTTTCTCCCATCCATTCAGAATTATTGCTGCTGTCTGTGTTTTTGCTTGGGATAGGAGAATTTGTGGTGTTCATGCTCCTCTTGAATGCACTAAAAAAACTAAAAACACTGAGAGGTCAATCAAGAACTGCTGACATGACCCAGAATTTAAATGCTACAGCACCTGGTAGAAACTGGTTCAGTATAAAAGGAACGGTAGGTTACCTGTAACACACACACACACACACACACACATATTTCCATCGAAAATTTTCAATGATCTTTATCTCAATGATTGTGAAATCAGATTTATGTTTATTGATTTCCTTTTTGACACTTTGGAGAAATTGCATTTTAAAAAGAAAGTATGTAAAAATTCAATGCATAAATCACTGTTTTTCCTTTAAATAATTATGGTCAGAAATAATATTTTGAAATACAGAAAACAAAATATAAATTGTCCAACTTAAAATGATTTTTAAAATGCTTTTTATATGTGTGATTTAATTAATTTCATTTTCAACCTTGAAGGAATTCTCAGGACTCGAAAGATCAGTCGCCATCGTCAGTTTCAACAACAATCGACAAGCAGAACACCAGAATTTGATGAAAGACATTTTATCAGGCATAGAAACTCAGTCTTTCTCTATCACCAAAAGTGAACAGGCATTACAAATCAAATCAAAGGTTTGTTTAAAAAAAATTATCAATTAATCTGGTACCCTTCCCACATTTCTGTTTGCACACTCTACATTGGTCCAGGAATGTTTATGAATTTGGCAGATAAAGTAATGTCTCTTTTAATAAATGTAAAAAAATTTTAAGTTTAGTGAACATTGTACAAATAACTGTTAACAATAGGTAGAGGAAGAACCAATGGATTTGGATATGTTCAACTGAAGGTCACAGTCATCATGGTGTATTTTCACATGAACACAGTGACTCTTATTTGCATGGAAAAAAGATTTGTTTCATGCAGAGGAACCCTTATTCACAATTACAAAAGGGTTTCTATAGATTCTGAAATAACTAGTTCAAAGGTCAAAATGTCAGCAATATAAAGAAGAGCTCTCTTTGGACTGACATTGTATCATCTAGTTCAGTTAAAATAATGCTACCTTTATTTTTCAACGTTTGATTTCATTTCTATCTGACAGTAGTAACTTTTTAAGGATATAAGAGTGATCTTGAATAAAAACTTTCTTTAAAAAAATCTACCTTTCTTCAGGTTTCAGTGTTATTTGTGGAGACAAATGACCGTCACATAATTTTAGAATCATAGAATATATAGGAAAAATCTTTAAGAAATTGGTGGAATCATCCTTAGTGTAAGTTTGAGCTGTGTTTTACATAGGAATATATTGGAAAATTCTTCCTCTCAAGACCACATCAAAAACCAGGGAGGTATAGAAAACCTTTTAAAATCTTCTTTTTAAGAACTTCAAAGTCATGCTTAATATTTATAGTATGGCCTAATGATATCTTCAGTAAACTTTCATTCTGATTCAACATTGCTCAGAATTTTTTTTTTTAGTTGACATTTGTGAAAATAATATTAGTTTTTCAAAAAACACTGGTCATTCTGTCTTCATCAGAAATTTATATCAAAGGGGGTATGGACATAATATTTTTTTATTTCTACCTCTCTTGAGCTTCAGTGTTATTTGTTTAATTCATTATTTGACTACGTTTTTAAAATGACCTTTTTCTTCCTATTTCTATTCCTTTTTTTGTCTATAATTTACACAATGAAAATAAGGGGCTAAAGTTTTTTTTTATGATAATTAAAGCTTTCTAATTTGTCATCGTAATCTATAATTAACACTAATTATACTTCATTGAACAAACTTTAAAATATAATAATTTTTTTTATCTGTTGACAGGGAAAGTGATCCTTGTCTATTGTGGACACAAAGAATCCGGAAACATGGGAGATAACCTCTTCAGTGATAAACTAACATCTGCAAACAGACATAAAGAACTGAAATCATTGAAAAATGATGGCTGCTTTCTCAGCATTAACAAAGCCTTTTCTGACAAGCAAAAGGAGCATTTAAAGGCTAAACTGAAGCAATATTTAGGGTAGAGTTTAGTTGGACATATATGAAGTTTTTACATTCCTGAGACTTTTTTTACAACATTTGAAAAATTTTGTATCTTAAAAAAAGTTTAATCATTAAGTTTCACATCTTGAAAAAATATGGCTATAAGAAAGAAAGAACGATTGTGTGTATGGCCAGTTGAAAAGTCCAAGATAGTTTTTTTTTTTTTTTTTTTTTTTTTTAAGGATTTTTGAAACATTGAAATTAAGATTGTTTCACTTATTTAAAATTTTATTATCTATTTACATCTATCACTGCCTTTCACTGCCCAGTTTGTGCCATATTGGTTTTGTACTTGCAATGACTTCAGCCTTGTTCTTTGTAATGTCTGAATCATGGTAATCAGCATTTAAAAAAAGTAAAAGCAAAGCTTTTTTTGTTCTTGGATATGTAGCAGACAAATGATCATGAATAAAACCAGAAGTCTCTGTTGAGACTGTAGCTCTACTGGTTTGTACTTTAATCAAAGAAAAAGAAAAGTGGCAGTTGGGACTTGAAACTTCACTACAGCAATAAATAGAATAATGATCATATTTCTCAGTGTACATTACTTGCATGCCACATTATACTTTAATCAGACTAATACTGTATTTGGAATTGCATTTTTTAAGTATTTCGAAGAAATTTCTATATTTAGTAACCAAGGCAACACCATTCATCAAAATAAAAAACCGATAAACAGAATTATGTATCTTAGTGTAGTATACTTGTGTGCCAAAATATATTGAAATCAAACTAAAACTGTTGGAGGAGTAGCATTTTAAAAGTATTTCACAGAAATATCTATTTTTAGTAACCACGGCAATACCGTTCATCGAAATCAAAAACCGATATAAAGAATTATGTATCTTAGTATAGTCTACTTGTGTGCCAAGTTATATTGAAATCAGACCAGAACTGTAGGAGGAGTAGCATTTTGAAAAATTGTTTACAGACAGACGGACGGACGATGGACGCATTACTATCGCATAATCTCTTCTGGTCTCTGACCAGTAGAGCTAATGAAAATTCATGGTAAAGGAACAAGGAGTTGTACAATAAAATTGATGACAAAGACCAAAATATAATTTGGGAATATCTTTCTTTTTCACATCAATATGCAATTGGTTTTTATCTTTAAAAAAAAAAACACTTTCAAAAAGAGATATTTATGACAGAGTGGTCCCTCGTTGCATGAATCTGCTTTATTTCTTGGTCCTCTTTTATTATTCTTCGAATTCTTAATAAGTAAATTGTTTGCAAGTCAATTTACAATGAAAAATGTTCTTACCAATGTTATTGGGAAAACTACTGTACCAACTCTCTTCCTTGCCCCCCCCCCCCCACCCTTGAGTTCAGACTCTAGAAGGTATTATTTGTCATATATATATATCTTGAGATCAAGTAAAAATTTATTGCATTTAGGAAGAAAGAACATCCTAAAACCATGGAAGGTCATGGTTGTTTTTAATTTCTAGAAATTAAGAATAAGATGAGAAAAGTCATTGACAAATACGTTGATGTGGCAAGAATATCAACTAAAGATAAAACTTTGAATTTCAGGGCGCACTAGACTGACATTCATCGTCGCACTTCTTCCCAGTTAACTTTATTCTATATAGTTTAAAAATTCAGACTCTGAGAAATCAAGACAACTCGCTTGCATTGTCAGTCTATGGTCAGCAGGAATGAGTGCAGAATGAACAGATTGTACACATCCGGTAAAACGTAAACAATTATAATAACAGAACTCACATCCTGTTTTAAAAAAAACCCAGATGTTTGACGTGTTTGTTTTTTTTAGGGGAAGGGGGGCTTATAATAAAATTTCGAATTCTATTCACTTGGCTGAAGTTAAATACATATTTATTTTTTTAAATAAACATGGAAAATTTAAAATTGTGAATAAAACGGCATTTTACGAATGGATCCTAGAGTCAACATTTCGCAAATTCTATGGTCAATTCAATACAATGATATTTAAATTATTGTCGGCAAATAGAAGTTGAATTTTGAAACATGTTTTTCATACAAATTGTAAGGTCATTTTCACAATGAATTGTCTATTGCCCGATTATTACATCTCCCCCTTTTTAGGTCACCTGAGTAAACTCAGGTGACCTATTGCTATCCGTTTTCGTCCGTCGTCGTGCGTCGTGCGTTGTGCGTCGTGCGTTGTGCGTTAACATTTGAAATTTGGGTATTAAATGAACTAACTAAGTGCATAGTTATGATGAACAAGAGTGCCTCTACCAAAATTGTGAATTTGTTTGGCCCCAGGGTCAGGGGTTCTGGTGTTAGGGTGGGGCTCTATTGATTATATAGTGAAAATACATGAATTCTTTGAAAATCTTTTCTGCTCCTGGGTATTAAATAAACTAACTAAGTGCATAGTTATGATGAGCAAGAGTGCCTCTACCAAAATTGTGAATTTTATGGCCCAAGGGTCAGGGGTTCTGGTGTTAGGGCGGGGCTCTATTGATTATATAGTGAAAATACATTAAATCTTTGAAAATATTCTTCTCTGCTCCAGGGTATTAAGCAGATGAACTACCTATATAGTTATGCTGGACAAGGGCCCACATCTTCCAGAATTGTGAATTTCAAGGCCCCAGGGTCAGGGTACCATAGAAGGGGGGGGGGCTGTACTTATATACTGAAAATGAATGAATGGTTTGAAATCTGCTCCTTGGTATTAATCAAATATCAAGGCCTAAGGGTCAGGGGTTCATGTGTGGTAGGGGCACTATTGATTATTGCTGAATATTACTGATTAGTTGAAATGCATTTTTTGTTCCCTTACCCTGCATATGGGTATTAAGTAAACAAACTAAGCAACTGCTAAGTGTATTGATATGATGATCAATGATGCCCTTTCAAAATTGTGAATGCCATAGCATCTGGCTTAAAACATGAATCAAATTCAATCACTGGAAAGTTGTTGCATAATACTCAGGTGACCTATAAGGCCCATGGGCCTCTTGTTTTTTTAAATCTTCCAAAATTGTATTGTATCGTATATTACTGGGAAATTTTCTAACCGGTTTATAACTAGTCTAACTTTGTATTGCGGAGTTTTAGTATAAGTACTAAATACATGTACATTGTCTTTTTCGAGTGTATTGATATTTTTTTCATTTAAATAAATGACTCTCTCTCTCTCTCTCTCTCTCTCTCTCTCTCTCTCTCTCTCTCTCTCTCTCTCTCTCTCTCTCTCTCTCTCTCTCTCTCTGTATTGAGTTGAAAAGGCTTAAAACATTTTTTTTAATTCAATTTCTTTTTAAATCTCAACTGCATGCTCAACAAAGACTCGAGATATTCGCTTGGAAACAAAAGTGTTACAGACAGAGTTAGACGGACAGATACACAGACCTAAATTAACATACCCCGCTTTCAGAGAAAGCGGGGGACAAAGACCTATCGAGTTGTTGTAAGACATCCTTGCATATTTATGCTGTAGGATGAAAAAAGTTATGAAACTCTTTTAATGGACCAATATCATATGCATATCATATGGATGCTTAGGTTATTTCTGAATATGGTAAAAGAACCAATGTATAATTACCACCTCATCAATATATGCAACATTAATATTTAGATATGTACTTTATGAACTGAGATATAAATAAAACTAACTTTTAAACCTTTATACATTCAGATATAAATAAAATTAACTTAAAAAATTGTTTTAATGCCTGGCTTTTTTTTTTATTGAGAAGGCAACATCAACAGATGATCAAGGCATCCATTTGCAATGTGCACACCCATACATAAGTATGCATTTTATATTATTAAAAAAATCATAAATGGAAATTGTCACTTACAAAACTTTATTAAAACCTTTTAAAAATATTCACATAGGAAAAATAAAATTACGAAATGTAATACCTTTATAAACTCGATTTGAAAAATATGAATGCATAATATAATCTTAAAATTAAACTGTTAAAATTCTTAAAATGCAAAGTAATTTTAACAAAATATATTAACAGTTTTATATTATTTATAAGTTTGTTACAATAAACCCTGTAAAATTGATATGCTGCTCGAAAAAAAATCATTTTGACAAGGAATCGAATTTTTCCTGTACGACTCAAAAGATGCTCGAATGCAAATTTGCGCATGCGCAATGCCGGTAAATTCAAAGCTGAAACTGCAAGTACAACGATGTAAATATTAGAGTAACATTAGAAGACAACGTCAAAAACGGTATAAACATGTGAGATAAAGAATAGGTTTTAATTAATTTTATATATATTTCATTTAGTGAAAGTGTTATACAGCATGACTGTTCACAAATACAAATACAAATACAAATATTTTATTGGCACAAACACAATTACAGTAATTGGTAAAGGCCCATAGAAAACATAGTGATAAGCATGAAAATACAGTAGAACACAACTAGAATACAATTTCACAAAAGTGAATTAATCCTAGTGGCAGCCCATACAGTGACACATAGTGCTAACCCAGTCGTCGTTAAACCCAGTGTGCTTCATTTCAAATCTCTTTATCTTTGATATTCCTCTATCATTAAGGAAGCTTGTGGTTTGCGATTGATGCTCAACTTTAGCTTGGTCAAATCCTGTGTGCATGTAGTCAATGTTGAAAAACTTTATTTTATGTCATTTTCATGTCCCTGAATATAGGATTTTTTTTTTTCATATTCGGGTGTATTGTGGATCTCTCAAAACTATTGTATGTTCAGCAAATGTATCAAATTTAATATAGGTATCCGGTTTGATTTTCATATGATTTCAAATTGAACATCTGCAAATCTCCTTTCAGGTGCTCTAAAGCCGTAATTGTCCTAAAAGAAAGTTGAAATTGATTATCCACTGGATCTAGCACAAAAAATTACATTCATCATTTCATGCCTCCTTAAATGGTCTTTGCCCTCCAAGACACAACCAAAGTTATTATTACCCCTTGGTAAGACTTCCACCTGCAATTCCAGGGGTGGTCAAAGGCACCATATCTGTAACAGGAAGGGAGAAAATGTATGGCTGGGTCGGGAATTAAACCTGGGACCCCTGCATCTCCAGTCAGGTGCTCTAGCTACCATTAACTGAGCTATCCAGTCCGATATCCATGGCCCAAACCATTAATTATCTTTTTAAAAATCTGTTACAGTAAACTGATTAATAAACCTTTTACGATATCTGTGGTACTGCTCTTTTGCAGGGCAAAATGATACACTTTGGTGAAATTTGACATAAATGTGATTGTTTTAAAAATTTTGCAATTGATTATTTAAAAAAAAAACTGGTGTAAAAGTTGAAAACGTGCTTTTTAATAATTGTCAATGCAATGCAGAAAAATCATACAAGTCATTTTTCTCACAGGTGTTTTTAATTGTATATTGACATCATAGCATCTGCATTTTCATGCAAAAAAGTTGGCTTAAATAGCATAATTTTAAGTAATTTATTTGTGTGTGTTGTGACAGGCATCGCCCACAAAAACTTGAGATATGTGATTTGTTATTGAATTTTGCACAAAATATCAAAAAATTAACGTGGGCGACGGCTGTGGAAACTGTTTTCATCAGGAAAATCACCCTTGAAATGTACCACAATGGCTTTTTCTGTTGAAAATAGAGAAATGCTTCACATTAATGACGTCATATTTGCAGAATGGTAAACCTTCATTCCATATTTTTCCCTGATTTATCATTTTTAGGGCGCAATAAAGCTAAAACCATACCTTCTTCTTTGACATAAATGTGATTGTTTTAAAAACATCAATTGATTATTTATCAACAAAAACTCAGCCAAACGTTTTTAATTTGTCCTGCAAAAGAGTAGCACCGCAGTTACCATGAAGGGGTTAATTGTATATTGCAGTAGCATCTCATTCATGCAAAAATATTGGCTTAAATAGCATAACTTGATAAGTAATTTATTTGTGTGTGTTGTGAACTTAAAATACGGTATAGTTATTAAGGTTTTAAAGAAAGAAAATTGATCCAAGATAACAATAATCATCAGGATCACAAGTCACTAAGCCTTGTAACATGGTTGATACAATGGCCTCGTCAGCATGTACAATCAGGAATCTCATTGAATAACAGATATTTACTACTCCATGGCACTGATCCCATCTCTGATGTTCATGTTTTCTTTGTTCCCAGTTTGAATTTCATTGATTACTGTTCAGTATGTTCATATTTCACTTCATATCATTTTTAGCTTCACGAAGTCAAGATGGATCTATACCCCCATTTTCGTCGGTGTGGCGTGACCAGGTTAAAGTTTTAGGAGCAAGTCCATTCCCAAGTAACTATAAGCCCTACCTGAACCAATGTTGCATGCATGATGCATCTAGGGATGCACACTACCAGAATTGCTTCAGATGCTGGATCTGACCTACATTTTCCAGATGAGTGACCAGGTTAAAGTTTTTGGAGCAGGTCCATTCCCAAGGAACTATAAGCCCTAACCGGACCAAACTTGTATGGATGATGAATCTAGGGATGGGCACTACCAGACTTGCTTTAGATGCTGGATATGACCTACATTTTCATTCCCAATTAACTATAAGCACTACCTGAACCAAACTTGCACTGATGTTGCATCTAGGGATGCACACTACCAGACTTGCTTCGGATGCTGGATCTGACCTACATTTTTCAGATGAGTGACCAGGTTAAAGTTTTTGGAGCAGGTCCATTCCCAATGAACTTGAAGTCCTAGATATCTGCAGTATTAACAAAGTTATGAATATTTGTTTACACTATACATGTTTTTCATGCTAGATGCTTAGAAATGTGCATATGCCATGTAAGGGGTTAAACAGAACTTGCAAGAATATTGTTGTTGGGTTACATACCAACTACATGTATTAAGAAAATATGATGTGAGATTTGCATTACTAACACTGATAACATTCATCGAGGTGAGCTTCGTAATCTCTGATTACCTATGTTTTAAAATATCTATAAAAATATCTGAGTACAAATGTATGTGGTTTGATAAATATACAGTATTCAGATTTTTCAGAATAATAAAATGGTTATGAAAGAATTATCAAAAAATGGGTAATCAAGAAATAGCAAATTTATGATCTCCCCTTGGCAAGAAATATTTTCCCTTGGTGTCTACTTTGCCTTTGGAAATAGTTTCCTCTCTTGAGGGACCCTAATTTGCTATTTCCCTCAATCAGACCCATTTCACAAATGCATACTATTAACCAATTAGTTAATCTTTGTAGGATTCCCATTTCATGGAGAAAATGGGTTGTACTAGTCGCTTTGAGGTCTCTCTCTAAATGATAACATAATATGCCTGTTAGATTTTTAAGCTGTTTCATTCATTTCAGATAATGCCAAGGCAGAATCAAAGAAAGGATTCTCCGAGTGGCTCCAGTCGACGGAAGAGTCAACCACCAGGTAAAATTTTGTGAGATTGGAATGATTACATTTTCAAGTACATTACAACTTAAGTTATAGTCATTATCTTATGATAATTTCACAAATTATTGAACTGTGTGCATTTTCATATATAATGGTATCTGTACTAGATGTATACATTTTACAGTGCGAGGTCGGCGCTCACAACAACCCTCCCCTAGAAAGAGACGCTACAGACCTGGACAGAAGGCCCTAAAGGAAATAAGACAATTCCAAAGGACAACAAATCTGTTGCTGAGAAAACTGCCCTTCTCCAGAGTGGTATGTGCAATGGAAATAAAGCTCACCATAGCCAAAGGCTCAAAATAATTTTTCTGTTCCTTTATTGTTTGCAGATGAATGATGTATATAGCTTATCAAATCACTTCATATTTTTTTATAAGAAGCATAAAAAATCTTAATCTGTACACCAATTTTAACTAACTTGATCTGAAAGTTGAAGTGAGCTTTTCTGATCACCCACCATGTGTCCTCCACCCGTTCATCAGCAAACTTTTCAACCTCTTCTCAAGAACTACTGGGCCAATTTTAACCAAAGTTGGTACAAAGCATCCTTGAGTGAAGGGGAGTTTAAATTTTGAAATTGAAGGCCTAAGCCCCAACTTTCTGTTTCAAGTTGTTACCAATGCACTGCCTTCAGTTACAATTTTTTGATGGTGACTATCATAACACTTTATCATAGACAAGATTTTTGTAGAAAATTAAGTAGACATTTTTCAATTCATTCTGCTCTTTATGCTATGTCCTGTATGCCCCATCACACCATTTCAACCCTATTTATTAGCTCACCTGAGCCGAAGGCTCAAGTGAGCTTTTCTGATCACATTTTGTCCGGCGTCCGTCTGTCTGTCTGTAAACTTTTCACATTTTCGACTTCTTCTCAAGGACCGCTGGGCCAATTTCAACCAAACTTGCCACAAAGTATCCTTTGGTGGAGGGGATTCAAGTTTGTTCAAATGAAGGGCCAAGCCCTCATTCAAGGGGAGATAATTGGGAATAAATGAAAATTTGGTGGCATATTTTAAAAATCTTCTTCTCAAGAACCACTGGGCCAAGAAAGATGAAACTCATGTGGAATCATCCTCAGGTAGTGTAGATTCAATTTTGTTCAAGTCATGACCCCCGGGGGTAGGGCGGGGCCAAAATGGCTGATCAAAGTTTTACATAGGAATATATAGGAAAAATCTTTAAAAATCTTCTTCTCAAGAACCACTGGGACAGGAAAGATGAAACTCATGTGGAACCATCCTCAGGTAGTGTAGATTCAAGTCTGTTCAAGTCATGACCCCCGGGGGTAGGGTGGGGCCAAAATGGCCGATTAGGAATATATAGGAAAAATCTTTAAAAAAATACTTAACCAAGAACCACTGGGACAGGAAAGATGAAACTCATGTGGAATCATCCTCATGTAGTGTATATTCAAATTTGTTCAAGTCATGACCCCCGGGGCAAGGGCGGGGCCAAAATGGCCGATCAAAGTTTTACATAGGAATATATAGGAAAAATCTTTAAAAATCTTCTTCTCAAGAACCACTGGGCCAGAAAAGATGAAACTCATGTGGAATCATCCTCAGGTAATGTAGATTTAAGTTTGTTCCATGACCCCCGGGGGTAGGGCGGGGCCAAAATGGCCGATCAAAGTTTTACATAGGAATATATAGGAAAAATCTTAAAAAATCTTCTTCTCAAGAACCATTGAAACAGGAAAGATGAAACTCATGTGAAATTATCCTCAGGTAGTGTAGATTCAAGTTTGTTCAAGTCATGACCACGGGGTAAGGGTGTGGCCAAAATGGTCGACCAAAGTTTTACATAGAAATATATAGGGAAACCTTTTTAAATCTTCTTTTCAAGTACTTCAAAGCCAGGATTAGTTATATTTGTATGGAATCATCCTCAGGTAATGTAGATTCTTGTTCGTTCAAATTATGATCCCTTTTGGGTTAAAATTCAAGCCCCCCCCCCCCCCCCCCAACTTAAGTTAAATTTCAGGTCTGATCTGATATGTGTTTTTTCCTAGCTGATATGCTCAGGTGAGCGCTGTGGCCCCTGGGCCTCTTGTTTTTAACCCAGGCACAGATGTGTGAAAAGAGGGAGACAACTGTTGAATTCAAACTATTTTGAATTTGCCCACAACTAAGGGCAAAAGTTAACTTAAATGATGGCAAAATTTTTAAGATTTTTGTTTTGTGTTATTTTAGGTAAGAGAAATAGCCATGCAAGTAGTCGGTCCTCACCAAACCATGATGTGGAAAGCTACAGCAATTATGGCCCTTCAAGAGGTGATCATGTACATACATGTATTATATTTCCCATACTAGCCTGAATTCTATGGAATAGTTATTTTCCATTATTATTCACTTATGAGTAATGACTGTAAATAATATACTTGACAGTTCAATTTAATAAAAGAATTAATATACAAGAAATCTTTAATTTATAAATGCATAAAACTTTTAAGTACTTAATATTGAACAAGCAGTTTGATGTTATCTGTTATACCATTAAATACAGCTAACAGTTTGATGTAATCTGTTATACATTTTAATACAGCTAACAGTTTGATATAATCTGTTATACTATTTTAATACAGCTAACAGTTTGATGTAATCTGTTATACCATTAAATACAGCTAACAGTTTGATGTAATCTGTTATACCATTAAATACAGCTAACAGTTTGATGTAATCTGTTATACCATTAAATACAACTAACAGTTTGATGTAATCTGTTGCAGGCAGCAGAAGCCTATCTAGTTTTTCTGTTCGAGGATGCCCTCCTGTGTGCAATTCATGCAAAGAGAGTGACTGTGAGTCCGAAAGACATTTGGTTGGCCCAGCGATTAAGAGGGGATAGATGATAGGAAAACGATTTGTTCAAACAATTTTAATTAGATGCATGAAATGTTTTTATAAATTTTTATTAAGTTTATTTTTTAATGACTAATTTGCTAATGTTGTTGAAGTTAAAATCATAGATTTTCAAATGATAGATTAGATACAGGAAGAGTATATTTTATTTAGAGCTGACGTTTTATGTTTTACCGGTAAATAGCATAATTCATAGGGTTATATTCAGTTTTGACTAGATGAGAATAAAAGAATTGTAAGAAAGTATTATCTGTATGTACATGGAATAATAACCTTTTTAATAAGTGAAGAATTAAATGACAAAACTCTGATTTATATACATGTATGTTTAAGAAGTAATTTTTCTTTAGAGAATGTTGAACAGGTATGTGTATTCAAATTTTAGCACATCAAATCATGGATTTGAGAAGGCAATCATGAATTTTTGTCATCATTGTTAACATTCATTGTGGTGTACCATATAAGGGGTTAATTTGGAGACAAGTTTACCTATTTAATCTTAAAATTGGGAATTTATTTTAGCATACTCATTTTTTAGCAATTTTGAGGATATCTTTTATTCATATTCTATGAATATAAAGTGAACTAGTCTATATTGGTTTTGTCACTTTAATTTGATGTAAACATCAAGTCCCTTATAAAAATTTTACTGATTAATACTCGTATGTCTAACCTGGAATGTTTTCTTATCAACCATTAATTTGGAACCAGTTGTGATCGGATTAGAAAAATTTTATTGTAATATTCTCCAGTAATTATTAGCTTTATTCCCACAGACTTTGAGGTATATAGTTACATGTAATTGAAAAGCATCTTGAGGAAGTTTAGATTCAATAGTGTTCATATCATACCCCCATCCACTTTTATATTTAAACTTTTCAAAAAAGAGCTGATTTATGCCTATTCTTAGCCAAATTGCTCAGTTGAGCAATGTGGCCCCTAAGCCTCTTGTTTATTTCTCTATTCATCAATATACTGGTAGATTGTAATTATCAGTACATTATGAAGAAGAATTAAAAAATTACATATATATCAACCTTCAGAACTGATATGTGAACAAATTTGAATAATCAGTACCGGTACATATGCATTTTATGTATCCTTCCAAGTCATTCTCAATTTGAAATAAAATTTTCTTACCATTTGAAGTTTTTATTTCTACATTGTCAGTTTAAAAGATTGTATTATATGCATGCAGTTTTTTAGCTCACCTGAGCCGAAGGCTCAAGTGAGCTTTTCTGATCAATTTTGTCCGGCGTCCGTCTGTCTGTCTGTCTGTCTGTAAACTTTTCACATTTTCGACTTCTTCTCAAGAACCGCTGGGCCAATTTCAACCAAACTTGCCACAAAGTATCCTTGGGTGAAGGGGATTGAAGTTTGTTCAAATGAAGGGCCACGCCATCATTCAAGGGGAGATAATTGGGAATTAATGAAAATTTAGTGGCATATTTTAAAAATCTTCTTCTCAAGAACCACTGTGCCAGGAAAGATGAAACTTATGGAGAAACATCCTCAGGTAGTGTAGATTCAAGTTTGTTCAAATCATGACCCCCGGGGGTAGGGCGGGGCCAAAATGGCCGACCAAAGTTTTACATGGAAATATATAGGAAAATTCTTTAAAAATCTTCTTCTCAAGAATGACAAAGCCATAATTCATCATATTTATATGGGAGCATGCTCAGGTAGTGTAGATTCAAGTTTGTTCAAATAATCACCCTCCGGGGTAGGGTGAGGCCAAAATGGCCGACTAAAGTTTTTCATAGAAATATTTAGGAAAATTCTTTAAAAATCTTCTCAAGAATGACAAAGCCATAATTCATCATATTTATATGGGAGCATGCTCAGGTAGTGTAGATTCAAGTTTGTTCAAATCATGACCCCCGGGGGTAGGGCGACCAAAGTTTTACATAGAAATATATAGGAAAATTCTTTAAAAATCTTCTTCTCAAGAATGACAAAGCCATAATTCATCATATTTATATGGAAGCATGCTCAGGTAGTGTAGATTCAAGTTTGTTCAAATCATGACCCCCGGGGGTAGGGCGGGGCCAAAATGGCCGACCAAAGTTTTACATAGAAATATATAGGAAAATTCTTTAAACATCTTCTTCTCAAGAATGACAAAGCCATAATTCATCATATTTATATGGAAGCATGCTCAAGTAGTGTAGATTCAAATTTGTTCAAATCATGACCCCCAGGAGTAGGGCGGGGCCAAAATGGCCGACCAAAGTTTTTAAAGATATATATAGGAAAATTCTTTAAAAATCATTTTCTAAAAAAATAGCAAATCCATGATTGGTCATGGGACTACTTTTGGATTTAAACTTTACAATAACAAGAGGCCCATGGGCCTTATAGGTCACCTGAGCATTATGCAACAACTTTCCAGTGATTGAATTTGATTCATGTTTTAATCCAGATGCTATGGCATTCACAGTTTTGAAATACGCACCATTGGTCATCATAACAATACACTTAGCAGTTGCTTAGTTTGTTTACTTAATACCCATAGGCAGGGTAGGGGAACAAAAACTGCATTTCAAGTAATCAGTAATATTCAGCATGATCAGTAATGCCCCAATCACACATGAACCCCTGACCCTTAGGCCTAGATGCACACATTGCACAATTTTTGAAAAGGCACCCTTGCTTTTCAAAAATATTTGATAAATACCAAGGAGCAGATTTCAAACAATTCATCCAGTTTCAGTATATAAGTACAGCCCCCCTCCTTTATGGTACCCTTGACCCTGGGGCCTTGAAATTCACAATTCTGGAAGATTAGGACCCTTACTCATCATAACTACATAGGTTGTTCATCTGCTTAATACCAAGGAGCAGAGAAGAAAACTTTCAAAGATTTAGTGTATTTTCATTGTATAATCAATAAAGCCCCACCTTATCACTAGAATCCCTGACCCTGGGGCCATAAAATTCACAATTTTGGAAGAGGCACTCTTGCTCATCATAATTATGCACTTATTTAGTTTATTTAATACCCAGACGCAGAGAAGAAGATTTTCAAAGAATTCATGTATTTTCACTATATAATCTAAAGAGCCCCCCCCCCCCCTACTCCAGAACCCCTGACCCTGGGGCCATCGAATTCACAATTTTGGTAGAAGCACTTTTGCTCATCATAACAAAGCACTTAGTTAGTTAATTCAATACCCAGGGGCAGAGAAGAAGATTTTCAAAGAATTCAAGTATTCTCACTATATAATCTACAGAGCCCCCCCCCCCCCCTACACCAGAACCCCTGATCCTGGGGCCATAAAATTCACAATTTTGGTAGAGGCACTCTTGCTCATCATAACTATGCACTTATTTAGTTTATTTAATACCAAGGAGCAGAGAAGAAGATTTTCAAAGAATTCATGTATTTTCACTATATAATCTATAGAGCCCCCCCCCCTTACACCAGAACCCCTGACCCTGGGGCCATAGAATTCACAATTTTGGAAGAGACACTCTTGCTCATCATAACTATGCACTTATTTAGTTTATTTAATACCAAGGAGCAGAGAAGAAGATTTTCAAAGAATTCAAGTATTTTCACTATGTAATCTAAAGATCCCCTCCCCCTTACACCAGAACCCCTGACCCTGGGGCCATAAAATTCACAATTTTGGTAGAGGCACTCTTGCTCATCATAACTATGCACTAAGTTAGTTTATTTAATACCCAGGAGCAGAGAAGAAGATTTTCAAAGAATTCATGAAATTTCACTATATAATCTATAGAGCCCCACCCTAACACCAGAACCTATGACCCTGGGGCCATAAAATTCACAATTTTGGTTGAGACACTCTTGCTCATCATAATTATGCACTTAGTTAGTTTATTTAATACCCAGGAGCAGAGAAGAAGATTTTCAAAGAATTTATGTATTTTCACTATATAATCTATAGAGCCCCACCTTAACACCAGAACCCCTGACCCTGGGGCCATAAAATTCACAATTGTGGTAGAGGCACTCTTGCTCATCATAACTATGCACTTAGTTAGTTTATTTAATACCCAGGAGCAGAGAAGAAGATTTTCAAAGAATTCATGAAATTTCACTATATACTTATTTAGCCCCACCCTAACACCAGAACCCCTGACCCTGGGGCCATGAATTTCACAATTTTGGTAGAGGACTCAATGCTGATTACAATCATGCAAACAGTTTGACTGCTTGATGTCCAGGAGTAAAGAAGAAGATTTTTAAAGATTGCACTAATTTTAGTAGTTTTTGCCCCACCCCCCAGGTCCCAGGGGGGCAGGGCCCATGAAATTCACAATTTTTGTTCCCCTTCACCCATAGATGCTATATGCCAAATTTGGTTGAAATTGGTTCAGTGGTTTCAGAGAAGAAGCTGAAAATGTTCAAATGTTAACGCACGACGCACGACGCACGACGAACGACGAACGACGACGGACGAAAAGTGATAGCAATAGGTCACCTGAGTTTACTCAGGTGACCTAAAAAGCCATTTTCTACTTTTTCCTACCCTTTAAGTGCTCAGGTGAGCGATGTGGCCCATGGGCCTCTTGTTAGCTCACCTGAGCCGAAGGCTCAAGTGAGCTTTTCTGATCACATTTTGTCCGTCTGTCCGTCTGTCTGTCCATCTGTAAACTTTTCACATTTTCGACTTCTTCTCAAGAACCACGGGGCCAATTTTGACCAAACTTGGTACAAAGCATCCTTGGGTGAAGGGGAATTTAAATTGTTAAAATAAAGGGCCAAGTCCCCTCACAAGGGGAGATAATCAAGAAAAGACAAAAATAGGGTGGGGTCATTAAAAAATCTTCTGAAGAAGAACCACTGGGCCAGAAAAGCTGAAACTTATGTGGAAGCATCCTAAGGTAGTGTAGATTCTAAATTGTTCAAATCATGACCCCCGGGGGAAGGGCGGGGCCACAATGGGGAATCAAAGTATATAGGAAAAATCTTTGAAAAATCTTCTCAAGAACCACTGGGCCAGAAAAGCTGAAACTTATGTGGAAGCATCCTGGGGTAGTGTAGATTCTAGATTGTTCAAATCTTGACCCCTGGGGGAAGGGTGGGGCCACAATGGGGAATCAAAGTTTTACATAGAAATATAAGGAAAAATCTTTGAAAATCTTCTTCTCAAGAACCACTGGACCAAAAAAGCTGAAACTTATGTGGAAGCATCCTGGTATAGTGTTTATTCTAATTGTTCAAATCATGACCCCCGGGGGAAGGGCGGGGCCACAATGGGAAATAAAAGTTTAATAAAGAAATATAAAGGAAAAATCTTTGAAAATCTTCTCAAGAACCACTGGGCCAGAAAAGCTGAAACAAATGTGGAAGCATCCTTGGGTAGTGTAAATTCTAAATTGTAAAAATCATGACCCCTGGGGGAAGGGCGGGGCCACAATGGGGAATCAAAGTTTTACATAGAAATATAAAGGAAAAATCTTTGAAAATGTTCTTCTCAAGAACCACTGGGCCAAAAAAGCTGAAATTTATGTGGAAGCATCCTGGGGTAGTTTAGATTCCAAATTATACAAATCATGACCCCCGGAGGAAGGGCGGGGCCACAATTGGGAATTAAATATTTATATAGAAAAATATAGGAAAAATCTTTGAAAATCTTCTTCTCAAGAACCACTGGGCCAGAAAAGCTGAAACTTATGTGGAAGCATTCTGGGGTAGTGTACACAATGTAGATTCTAAATTGTTCAAATCATGACCCCTGGGGGAAGGGCGGGGCCACAATAGGGAATCAAAGTTTTACATAGAAATATAAGGAAAAATCTTTAAAATCTTCCTCTCAAGAGCCACTGGGCCAGGAAAGATGAAACTTAGGTGCACATGGAAGGGTCATGGGGTTGTGAAGATTTCAAAATGTCGTGTAGATTTCAAAATGTCTAAATTATGATCAGTGGGATAGGGTGGGGATGCATTATGTATTACAAGGAGGAAATCTGGTAAAGAACAGAATGGTCAAAGCTTCTCAGGTGAGCGATGTGGCTCATGGGCCTCTTGTTTTAGCTCACCTGAGCCGAAGGCTCAAGTGAGCTTTTCTGATCACATTTTGTCCGTCGTCCGTCTAGCTGTCCGTCCGTCTGTAAACTTTTCACATTTTCGACTTCTTCTCAAGAACCACTGGGCCAATTTTGACCAAACTTGATACAAAGCATCCTTAGGTGAAGGGGAATTTAAATTGTTAAAATAAAGGGTCAAGTCTCCTCATAAGGGGAGATAATCAAGAAAAGACAAAAATAGGCTGGGGTCATTAAAAAATCTTCTTCTCAAGAACCACTGGGCCTGAAAAGCTGAAACGTTTGTGGAATCATCCTGGGGTAGTGTAGATTCTAAATTGTTTAAATCGTGACCCCCGTGGGTTGGGCGGGGCCACAATAGGGAATCAAAGTTTTACATAGAAATATATAAGAAAAATCTTTGAAAAATCCTCTTCTCAAGAACCGCTGGGCCAGAAAAGCTGAAACTTATGTGGAAGCATCCTGGGGTAGTGTAGATTCTAAATTGTTCAAATCATGACCCCAGGGGGTTGGGTGGGACCACAATTGGGAATCAAAGTTTTACATAGAAATATATAGGAAAAAATCTTTCAAAATCTTCTTCTCAAGAAACACTGGGCCAGAAAAGCTGAAACTTACAAGGAAGCATCCTTGGGTAGTGTAGATATCAAATTGTCTAAATTATGATCAGTGGAGTAGGATGGGGTCACAATATGTATTACAAGGAGGAAATCTGGTAAAGAACAGAATGGTCAAAGCTTCTCAGGTGAGCAATGTGGCCCATGGGCCTCTTGTTTAAAGATCATCCCTTGCACATCTTTAATAAATTGTCCTTTTGTTTGACTGACTGAAAACAGCGGAACTCAAAACTTTTTTCGTTCTTTTTATCGTCGAATTTTCCCATCCCCTAAACAAGTATTTTGTAATTTGCTGGTGGAAAAAAATTCTCACCTACTTACCAACCCAAATTTTTACACTGAGTCGGGAGAGGGTAAACAAACTTTTTTAAAGATGGCCTTCTATAAATCATTTGTGTCAAAGGCTCACGTTGAAGTCAGGCATTCCTTTGAAAATTTTTCATAATATTTATAACTTCTCAGAAACCACTGGGCAAAGAAAGAGAGCATATAAGGCATGGACAATCCCCCGCTCTGAGACAAAATGTTTCTCAATTTTCAAAATTCACAGAAAAGTTATATTTTTCTAAAATCATGTTCTTGGTTATGTCATCTTCAAAACATTTTATCATTTTATTTTACTGAACGACTTATCATTTTCATCTTTATTTCAAAATTGACAATTAAGCATATTTAGTGGAGAATGGGTTTACTTAAGAGCCATAAAAAATGAATTTTGAACATGAATGGGTCAAGTCTCCATTCTTCGTTAATGCTCAAATGATGGAAACATAAATGTGAAATCTATTTCATTTGTCCAAAAAATGGAATCTGAACCCATTCTATATGAAAAATTGAAAATTTCTGAAAAAATGTACGCTTCAACAAACCTGTTCATTTAAATCATACTGACAGACGTTGATAATGCATATACTTCGTAGCTTAGTGGTTAAAGCGATCGGTCTTGGACCATGACCCACATATATAGATCTAAATGCACTTTAAAGAAGACAAATGACTTTGGTAATATTTTCAGCAACTAGGGCTTTCATATGACAAATTATTTCTTTGGGTACCAATATTTTTTTAAACTCTCTAGTCTTGACCAAAGAGTCAGACTTCCATCTGGAAACTTGAACCTTGACCTGCTGGGGGCATAAAAGTCTTGGATATCTTGAAGTTTTTATCTCAGTCCCGCCAAGTTCAAGATAACTTGACAGTAATTTGACCTTGTGGTTATATAAGGGGTGTTAAGAAAGTTTGTTCCAGGATGAAATATTTTCAAAAATTTCAAAGTAGTGCTTAACTAAAGAGATGAATTCTCAAGTCTGACAAAATCACAAGAGTGCGCTTTAGATTTATAGCAAATCATTTCTAGCAGGAAATTATAGGATTTTTCTTCCATATGAAAAAAATTTTATCTTTAAAACACCCGAATGAGAGAAATGTCGGTCATTTTGAGTGAAAATAAAGGATAATTTACTTTTGTTTCTTCATGTCTTATCTTGAATCAGATAAGCTGATGAGCGTAGATATAAGAACGATATATCACTTTTAAAAATAGGTTTGTCATTAAAAGGACCTTCAACAAGTATAAAGAATCATGATAAATTCTTGAACACATATGAAGTAAATAATAATTTTTGCATAGTATTTGAAAGGATTTTTTGACCTGAGTGCTTAATATATGTCACAAATATGTATCATCCATGATTTTTTCCTGAACAGACATCATCTGTTTTAATACCTGCCCTTCCCTTATTGATTCAACAAAAGAAAGTTAAAACCTTATCAGTAGCAAGAATGGAGTCTGTAAACATGAAATATCACAAATTGTAAATATCTTCTCATCGTATTTCTTTTTGAAAATAAAAGAAAAATGTTATATGAACTTTCTTAACACCCTTTACTTCTCAACATAAGCCCAAAATACATTCCATTCTCATCAAGAAAGAATTTCGAAATCTTTTTACTTAGTGTCCTTGACTTTTAATTATTTATAATAAGCCACTCAAAGTTCTACTCATTGACAAGCTTGTAATAGTCAGATCAAGGGCCTTGGGCCATAAAACTTAGACAAGCTCACTTTTGATCTCAATCTGACTTTTCCACTATATATTCCTTTGAAAAAAAGTGAGAATGAGATCAAAAGTGAGCTCGTCTAAGTTTTATGGCCCCCAGGCCAGGGCACAATTTATACCTCATTGCCTACTGGCCTTTGCCTTTGAGATGTGACCTTCAGTAGAGAACATGATAACTACTGAGTCATAAGTACCAGTTTGATTAAATTCTGAATCAACTGAAATCAAAGGTTTCAACAAAAATGGAAATGACACATGGGTAAAGGAGAAAACAATGAGGTCATCCCTTCACTGAAGGCAATATATAAATTTTTCATGAGACAAAACAAAAATATCACACTCTTTCATAAAAATATATTTGTTTTTTACATACAAGCAAGACTAAAACATCATTAACATTAAATCTTAAACAGAGAGCAATTGAAAAACAAGATGGGGAAAACGAGTGACAAATTCTTCTATAGACCTGCAAACTGACAAAACTTGTTTGGGCTTGATTATCGCATAAAAACACATTTCAAGCAATATATCGATCTGAAATACTGGTATACTATTCAAAGGTTTGTTATAATAACCTATGATATGGAATATTTGGTTTCAAGGGTACCATTTAAAATCTGATCAATTTTAGTTTTCAGTACTGATAATAATTACCCGGTAGTAAATATCTAACCTTTGCATGCTTTTTAAAGAAATTATTATTTGAGCCATTTTATTTGTGGCTGCTGCTCAGTGCTCCATATATTGATAGCTCACTTCCATTCCTCACTGTATAGGTATCCTTCATCTGAGCAAATTTCTATTACAAAGAGGCAGAAAGGTGGAAATACATGTATTTTTCATTCATTAAATTGCATAAAATCATATAGTACAGTAAAACTTGTCTTATCTGGATGTTATTTTATTCCGAACTCTTGCCTAATACAAAGTAAACATCAAGTCTCTATAAAAGTAAACATCAAGTTTCTATAAGTAAATTTAATTGGTTGAAATGCTGTCTAATCCAGAATGTTTTCTAATACAACCGATTTCTATGGAAACAATGGTGACCTTATTCAACAAGTTTTACTGTAATACTAAACTGGAAGAACATTTGAAATTACAGTCCGGCTACACCAGTTTAACAAAGCCCAGAAATCTATTCTGTTTTGTTTAAATTAATATAATCAGTATCTCAAATATTTCTTATTGTAATTTGGAATGTTTTTTCTTCCTTTTAAATGCTATTTATTGTTATTAAAGAGTACAAAATTTGATTTGTAAATTTGCCATTAATGCAAATACGGAATAAGTATATGTAAAGTTAGTAATAATTTTATAAACATGATAAAAAATAATTTGATTTAGCTTCTCTTTAGTCTTGGATTTTTAAACATCATAATCACTAAAAAAAGCATTTTTAAATTAAAAATTCTAAAATCTTGGGGGGGGGGGGGGGGGGAAAAATATAGTTTAATAAATATAGAGTGATAAGCAGTCACTTAGTTCTTGAACCATTCATAGATGGCAATAAAAGTAGACCAGCCAAAAATAATGGAGTAGCATTATCATTCATAGATATTGTAATTAACAGAACTACATAAATACTACCGAATCCCAACACATTTCTGGCACATGATACCACTAAAACCTTCTCTGTTACCCATTCAAAACACAGTTATTCAAATGTCTCCCATTTTTTCTGTGGCGAGGGACTTCCCCCGCTTTTAAGTGACTGTTCTAGTAAGTCTGTGAACGGATCTGACGATCGGTCAGCTGATGCGGTGGAGCTCCCCACGGAGCTACCACTGGTATGATGAGAGGACGCCACAGAAGAATGCACAGAGGAATGGGCAAGTCTATGGCCAGACATTTCTACAGAGGCCTGTTGAATTTTGTGAGGGGAAAAATTACTTAGTCTAGAGAGGGGTTGATGTTGACTAGAAGTGAAATGGGGAGGGCTGGGAAAGCCTAAATGTGACTTTTGTGCAAGAGAAGGTTTTGCTCCAGGGTGGGCTGGGTTTTGGGATATGGGTAAGTTATTTAGTTCCCAGGCCTGCATTAGTTCGTGCACACTTTTCCTGGGTTCTTCCTTGGCTTCTGTTTGTTCTGAAGAAGGGTTACTTAATGGATCAAAAGTTTCAATGCCATCCAGTCCCTTTGGTTGTGTCACATTACTATCAGTTTTCCTTTCAGAGGAATTGTCTCTTGGTGTTCTGCCGTTCTGTTTCTTAAAAGCGTCTGCTCTCTTAAGCAATGGTGATCCTTCACTTATCTCTCTCAGTGTCGCGACTGTTCCAACAGTTTGTGATTTAGGTGAGGAGAACGGATCAAAATCATCATCCACCGAATCTAATTGAATCAGGGGCTTAGACACTTCCGCTGGCTTTGTTTCACTTTCAGTTTTAACTTGTTCAGCTTCTACTTTCACTTCGTCTGTTAGACTTTTCCTAGGTGCAGGCCTGGGTCTAGCACCTATTATCCGATCCTTCACAACCAGATTTTCATTCTTATTCCTTTCCATCTTCTTACGCCTTGGTGGAGCCACTGGTCGAGAGCCTATGTTTTCAAAGTCTGATGTATTGCTCTGAGAGTCTGAGCCATCGGCCAAGGGGAGAGCACTGAAGCTGTCCTGGGTGCCAGTGGATCCAATACTGTGGGAATCAATCTCTATGAGGGAGGAGAAAGCAGGGGAACTGTTGCAGGAGGAATCTGATTCCTCGGCCATGTCAATCTGGAACAGAAATAACAAATGAATCATTATTGGTATTGTTGACACAGAACCACAGGTGCTTGTTTCATACAGTACGCTTGTTTTCTACTATATAATAACACTAATTCTACTATATAATATATGTTTTTATACAGTAGAAAACTAGCATACTGTATGAAACAAGGGATGTGTTTTGAACCCCCTGATTAGAGATAAAGTAAAATAATTCTTAAAATTGAAGTTCACAGATGGTTAACATTGTAGATTGAACCTTAATTTTATTCATATTTGCATGTACTTCTATTTATGTACGTACTTCTTAGTGCTGAAGTTGACATTTAACTCAAGGACAAAAGTGATATTGGACAACATCAGCATTTAAAGTTACAAGAAATGATACAAAAAGAAAATAAAGACTGTAGTGTAAAATAATTGAATAACATTCTATAAAACATGATATGATGAATTAAATTCAAATCAGTGGTGAATAAGAATTAATGTTTTTCTCACAGAAAGATGAAAATTTATTCCAATTTTTAAGGAAATTTCCATTACCTAAGTTTTCCACACATCTCAATGCAATGAAAATCATTTTAATCAGCTGCTATTAAATACACAGTAACCCCTCCTCCCTTCCCCTGGAAAAATCTATGAACACTGGTATAGTGGCAAATTTTGGATGTTGACAGAATGGTTATGAGAGGAGTGTGTGTGACATGAATACTTTTTGTGAAAGCCTGGAACCCACGTGACGTGCAAAACTTCCATTAATTTTTGTCTACTGTGCGAAAGGAATACATATTGGAAAACTAAAATCTTCCGGTACATGTACTTATTAACATGTTCTAGGTTTCAGACAATGTGTTTTTGCACTAGGCATGCATTTTTCATTTTAATTGAGTAATAAATACAAAGAAATATTATACACCCATCTGAATACAAGAAATATATACAATATATACACATGTATTATAGAATTTTCAAATAGACGAGATATTAAGCAAGCGAACTGATTATTGATTCAAACTCATTCATCAATAATAGTGAAATAAATGCTTTGATGAGGAAGAAACCAAAATGGGAGATGGTTTGTAGGGTTTTTTTTCATACCAACAAATGATCAAAATCTAGCAGATGATTGCAAGTTCAAATAATACCAGAAAAGAAGGCAAATTCTAGCTGCAGATCTGTAGTGTTATATATTTGTCTTTGACCATAACGCTACAGACCCCGTAATGCAAAAAAGGTGCAATTTACGGTGCAATATTTTTTGCGCACTTTTGGGGAGAATTTCTCCACTTTTTAGCATTGGTCAATCAACTATCTTTCACTCCCTAATTCTAGGCACACTATTTAACTAATCTGTTTATTTTATCCATCTCCCAACCCTTTATAGTCATCTCTACAAGTGATAAACGCGCTTGATTAAAATTATTTGTTAGATTGCTGAAAATTCACTTCAAGCGAGTTTATTGCCTGTAGAGACAACAATAAATGGTTGGGAGTTGGATAAAATATACATATTGGCTACAGAATGTGTCTAGAATTAGGGAGTGAAAGGTAGTTGAGTCACCAATGCTAAAAAGTGGAGAAATTCTCCCCAAAAGTGCGCAAAAAATATTGCGCCGTAAATTGCACCTTTTTTGCATTACGGGATCTGTAGCGTTATGGTCAAAGACAAATATATAAAACCATAACGCGACAGATCTGCAGCTAGGCAAATTCAAACTAAAGCCATATAGCCAAGAAGTCATCAATCTTGGGGGGTATGGATGGGTCTTTTTCTCGTTTAAAACTAATCTTCACAATGTTTTCAGCAAAAGAATGGTTATACTTTGAAAAGACATAGTAGATCTCCCTTCTCATTAAATAGCAATTTTCTTGCAAGATTGAGTTTTATAATGAGATATTGTTTTAAATACAAGCTGCATCTCAGGCACTTAGGCAGCAAAGAAACAATAAGCAAGACTCTCCAATTGAAAAAAGAAATCAGCATTCATTTTTCCCCTAAAACCGACAATAATAAGCTTAAAAATATAACCCAGTACCAAAAAACCCCATTATAAAAGTTACCAGAGTGGTGATTGAGATAATGAACATAACATGCAGCTTCAGACAATGTGTACAACAAGTGCAGTGAATGACCCAGGCATGATAGAGGCTGCTCTTCCAGTGACAACATGTGCATACAGAGGGAGTAGGAGTCATGCTTGGCCACTATCACCAGACATACCAAGGAGTACCCCCGCGGGGAGACAAGGTCTTCAGCACTGGCCGATTTATTCAGGGCATTCTGGATGTCAGGGTCACCTAGGAGATTGATACTAACTCGGTTGTAAGGTAAATCCATTCCAGAGTCATCCTGCGTCTTCTCTTTTTCTTCAATTATCTTGTACTTTGTCATCCTGTTAAAAGCAATATGTGTTTGTATTTTGTTACCTAGTCTTATTGTTGTACAATAAACACATGAAATTTCTAATTAATAAAGTGCCATTTTGTCTGAAGTACATGTAGTAAGTACTGTAAATCATGTTTTATTCATGACAAAAGAAATACCGCAAACATTTTGTTGTGTATTCTATTTAGTGCCTTTCATGGAAAGCAACTTTCACCAAATCAAAAAAATTGCTTGTGTGTGTAATCAAATAAAGCATATCCGAAAGTGCTAAAACAAATCTACCAGTATGCCAAATTATTGACAAATTCATTTCCATTAAATAACATTAACAGCATACTGTAGATGTACTTTTTTTTCCATGTGGGATTAATTTCCACTATGTAGCCAAACACAATTTTTCCACAGAAATTTGTCACAGCGTACTAAAGATTCACTAAGGACATATAACTACAATCCAAGATATCCGTGTAATTTCATACTTGCGGATTGAATAGAAATGTTGTTTCTGCGGAATTATGACCCCGTGGAATGAAGTACTTTTATAGTATACCTGTAAACATAAAACCCTTTTTTGGCAAATATACATGGTGAATGTCTTGCTAGACACTGATCATGGCCTAATGATATTTCACCATGCACATCCCTTTTCAATTTGATGTCATATTTGTTCAAAACCAAACAAATCTTGAATGGCTTGTTATTGTTTGAAAATAAGCATTACCTTTCTTGAGTTCCATAGACCTTTAAAGACTTCACAGACTGCGTGTCAGGGGATTTTCCTGGCCTCATTGGCTGTCATATAAATAAACAAAGTCAAACTGAACCAACAACCATAGCAATATATTGGGTGATCTTTGTGCCAATTAAATTCCTTTTACCCAAATTACTTTTGCAAATAAATATTTCAACAAACATGCCATAAGCATGCCCATAATAGCCATGCATGGGTTATCATTCAATTCATGCAGAGTTTAATTTTCAACATTCATTTCTTTTTTTTATTTTTAAATTATTAATATATTTATTTTAATTTGTTCATGCAAGATAATGAAGAAAGCTATGCATTTGCATAAAAAAAAAGAAAATCCATGCTCACATGTTGTGAAGAATTTTTATCCTATTTAAATATACAATTTGATTACAGTAAAGACTCTTTCAGTAATTAAAAAAAAAACTTGGTTAAGAAATTGAAACATGGAAGAATTGTACTTTCTGTCATGAATTGATTGAACAGTGTAAAAAAAGCAGGTATAAAAAACCTAAGAATGCAATCTTCAAATAAATGTACCACATACCAAAATTAAAAGGAGAGAGAAAAAAATGGCCTCTTCTTAATGAGAAAAATATTATAATTTCATACTTCTTTTTTGATGTTCATTAAAGAAAAAAGATTAATTTATTTTTTAGAAATACTGTTCATAAGCTCTGTTTATTTAGTACACAGACAATACAGGTATGCATTGTATTATATCTTTGGCTAAATTTTATATAAATGTACATATTCTGTTAAGAACAGATGCTACAAACATACTTTTATCAAAAAGTGAGAACAATTGTTCATGTTCATATATAATTGATTCATACAGGCACATGTAAAATGAATATAAATTTAGCTGCACAAATTTTTACTTTTCCTTCAAAGCTTCAAAGTTTGACAATTATGTCTAATAAAATAAATCATATAAAATAAATTGCATAGATTTAAAGGTAGGTCAGGCAAAAGAGTAAAATTTTGAACATCGTAGAATATCCTAATTTTTTTTTTATAATACAGTAAAACTTGTTTAGTACAAACATGGATATTGCAAATTGATGGATATAACGAAGTCATTTTGGATCCCCAACTCTCTAAATTTAACGAATTTCTTAAACGGATATAACGAATTATGGACATAACTAAGCAATTTCTTAGGTCCCAGTAACTTCATTATAACTGAGTCTTACTATATCAGAAATTTGTATTATTTACAAACAACTAAAATAGGTCCATATCAATGCTCTTTTGTTTATTTAAATTTGTTTGTAGCATGTCCTTAAACTGAAATTTGTCTCTAAAATTTTCCAAAAATATGCATGATTAAATTTTCTTACATGCCAGTCCAATAGTTAAAACGATATCTTAAATTGATACATGTACGTATCTTTGGTTATTGAAAAAAATTCTTTGACAAAGCTCTTGTAAGTCTGTGTACTGTTTAGTTTGTGTGGGATTAGAAAGGCCACGCCCACTTACTCGCTGGGCGCGCAGGTCTTGTCCCAGATTGATGGTTTTCGGTCGATCGTGACGGACCCCAGGTGAACGTGAAGATTTACTTTCATCCTGAAACACATAAACTTTCAAGGGGGCTGCTAGGAAAAACTCTTCCTTATTTACATTATAATTAGAATAAGTTTTAAATATATGGTCCACTGAAGTTACTACTGTGTAATAAATCAAAAATGTCATGCTGTGCAAGTAAATTCTGTTAAATTCGATTTAAATCTTCTAATTTTAAAAAAAATGGAAAGCTCTGTGCTGTTTGAGAATAATAATTAATATATATATATATGTACAAAATAACAGTTATATGTAAACAGGAAAAATAAAATGCAAATAAACTATAAACTAGATATTCTTGCTGAAAACATATATTAAATAAATAAAACACATATATAGGTGGCATTGAATTACATGTGAATTTTATATCAGGGAAACTGTCTTTAATATATTTCTGAATTTTATATTTTCTGTTGCAGTTTTACAAATAGGTATGGCCATGCACTGTCATTTGATGCCTGTACATATGCATGCTAACAATATCAGCCACACAGTATATACACTGTACTGGTATATGTACATTCATTCCACCAACACAAATAAGCCACTACATTTCTACCATTTCATTTCACAACATGTAATTAACAACTTGAAATTAACAACAATACTCTAACAACAAACTGACATGTTTCAAACCACAATTTATATGTTATCTGTATAAAATATTTCAAATTTTGATTTTTTTTTTTTTGGTTGTGCCAGTGCTAAACATTCAAATTCGGTGTCATAAATTTTAGTGCATTGAAATTCAAAATTCCATTTTAACTGTTACTACAAGTGAAAAGCAAACCTGGATAAATAACAAAAGAGGGAAAATCACTGCCACTTATTAGTGAAGCCTCTGCTTTAGCAAACAGGTGTAAAGGACATTTTCTCCTTCCCTTGATTAAGTGACTATTAATTCCATCCATACCCTACCTTGGATTTTTGAAGGTCATTTAATCTGTCTCTAATGTTGGAGAAATTTTTCTTTGTTCTGTCTCGAATCTACAATGAGAAAGAGAGAAAAAAAGGTAGAAAAATTGAACCATATTGTACAGGTGTGTTTTGTTTTTTTATCAATTTTTTTGATATTTGAGTCTTCATACATGTATTCAAATGTGAAAATGCAAGAAAAAACAGATAAAATGAAACGTTCAGATATGGTCCTTTGGCCACTGTTAATAGCATGCTGCAAGATTGAAGTATGATTAATCTGAAGGATGTTTTGTAATCTTATAAAAGATTACTCAAAAGTCAGTTTTACAGAAATGCAATAGCTTTGACATACATGTATACATGTACCAGTAATAGAACCCTCAAGTTCTTTCAACTGTCAATGTAAAATTTGATATTTCATGCAAAGAATTTCTTTTTCCAATCTAAATGAAAAACTGATCAATGATTTCAACTGAATAAACTATACACAACATAAGAAACAAAATCATACAAATAATGGAAATAATTTATCAACTACATGTAAATCTGAACATTTACACTCTATGCTAACAGACTCAAGTTACAAACTTAGTATTAGCCTCAGTTATCGAATACATGTACAATACACTGTTAAACAAGATACTCTGTGTATCATGAGTTTTTCCTAATTTGTTGCACTTTAGATTGTAACACTTTGGACTCATGTGACATAAATTTTTACAATTTTCTTAGGACTCTTCAGAGCTTGGTTCTTAAATAAGGTAAATGAGTATAAGTCTTGAAAAATAAAATGAACATTATAAAATTATGATTTACTTATCCCCCATCCACCCAGGTTAAAAGCCCACAACATTTTTTTTTAAGGCTTTATCACTTATTGCCATCAAGATACTATTTATTTGCTATATTTTCAAAACAGATAAGATTTTTAAAAGACACATGATAAATTTCAGATGACAAGAAATGGGAAAGGGTATCAATAAATCAAAAGTGACCCAAAACAAAACTAGAACTGTCCAAACGGGACAAAATACCCCCCGCTGGGTATTTCAGAAGTAAGTTTTTCCATAATAAAGATATGTATCACATATGAATTATGAAATTTTTCTTCCAGTGACCTTGAACTTCCCCAAATGACCTTGGGTCAAGGTCATGACAAACCCTTGGGTCATGGGCAACCTTTGTGTGGATTGAGAACCTACCAAGTTTATCCATAAGAAAGATATGGACAGGACACAAATTATGAACTTTACTTCCCCAGAAGACCTTGGGTCAAGGTCATGACACACCCTAAGGTCATGGGCAATCTTTGTGTGAAAAGAGAACCTACCAAGTTTATCCATAATAAAGATATGTATCAAACACAAATTATGAAATTTTTCTAACAGTGACCTTGAACTTCTCCAGAAGACCTTGGGTCAAGGCCATGACACACCCTTGGTTCATGGGCAATCTTTGTGTGAATTGAGAACCTACCAAGTTTATCCATAAGAAAGATATAGACCGAACACGAATTGTGAAATTTTTCTTCCAGTGACCTTGAACTTCCCCAGAAGACCTTGGGTCAAGGTCATGACACACCTTTGGGTTATGGGCAATCTTTGTTTGAAATGAGAACCTACCAAGTTTATCCATAAGAAAGATATGGTACGGACACGAATTATGAAATTTTTCTTCTAGTGACCTTGAAGTTTCCCAAATGACCTTATGTCAAGGTCACGACACACCCTTGGTTCATGGGCAATCTTTGTGTGAAATGAGAACCTACCAAGTTTATCCATAAGAAAGATATGGACCGGACACGAATTATGAAATTTTTCTTCCAGTGACCTTGAACTTCCCCAAATGACCTTGGGTCAAGGTCATGAAACACCTTTAGGTCATTGGCAATCTTTGTGTGGAGTAGTAGATTCTAATGTCCCTCCGTAAGATAGATATGGACCGGACACGTTTGCACAGACAGACAGACAGCTAGACAGGCGGACAAGGTGATTCCTATATACCCCCAAACTTCGTTTGCGGGGGTATAAAAAAAGCTTTAGATCAAGGAGTGAAGCAGGTGAGCTTATTGCCCAAGTTTCAAGTATAATATTTTGTTAAACTTGTTAAATATACCGTATATCAGGATTTTTCCGCGTCATGTTTTTTCCGCGAATCAGAACCTAAATCAGTATATTAAATTTTCGCGAATCAAATTTTCACTATTTCAAAGTCCCAGTGATTATATTTTTAACAATTGTTTAAGGCTATGAAGGAACTGGATGTAAAATGTAAAGTCATTAAGCTAGCTTGAGTTACTTCATATTGGTAAGAAATAGATCGATCGACCTTCACCTCGTCAATTTCGGAAGACCCGCTCAGCTTATTACACACCTGTTTTGCGTACTAACTCTCAAATCCACAGATATTATTTTTTAAGATTTAAACAATCGTAGGTCATTTACTGTTTCAAACTGATTAGCAGCTCAGGTATAATTAGTTTAATAGCTTCTCTCGAGGAACGTGACCCATATAATTAGCTAGCTTGTCAATTAGTAAACAATCAATAAGGGCTTATACCTATTACCGGTATCTTGCGCTTGTCCTCTGATCCCGCTATTTCTACCCTCTACGATATAAGCATCAAGAAATAATTCTACTACAAAAAGAAAACTTTGTATTAAATTTACGCTGATTTATTTTCCGCGATTCAGAATTCGTCGCGAACAAAGCGGAAATTGGATACACGCGGAAAAATCCTGATATACGGTATTAAAATTCTCTCCCTCTTTTTTTTTTTTAAATACCCCCCTTTTTTCATACAATACAGCTATGTATACATGTGTTGGTTAAGCAGCTAGTGTGGTGGTTAGGAGTGTGAGGTATTAAAATTATTTTTTTTGTATTGCTTGTGACGATATACCATCTTTGCTATAAGATAGGCAAATAAACTGAAACATACATGTAGGCATAGACACTGAACATAATGGACAAGACACCATGCTAATGCAGACTTACATTATCCATCATATTGGTAACAGTTGGAGCAGCCTGTTTTATAAAGGACAAGGATACAAATAGAAACATAGAGACATCTCTTATATGTATACTGTAAATCACTTTTTATTCACCAAAACTTTTTTTTGCATAATTATAAAAGACAGTCTTGAACTGTTCATGAAAAATTTCAATCTCATGTAAATTTTTATTTGTAAAGATTACACAACAATATCCAGAATATGCTTATAAATATACTAATCTTGCCAAATAAGACATTGTGAAAATCTGGTGATCTACAGTACATGTATATGATATACATGTACATTTTTTACATATATCCTAAATTGTCATTTTACTATGATTAAAACATGTGTATGACTCTAAGGATTATATTACAAGTGTCTGCCTGTATAAATTTTATGTCAACAATCCATTTCATAAAACTTTCCAAGAATTTTTTTATGTGAATATCTTATAGTTGATTTGTGATACAATTTACATAGGCACAGCATACTTATAAGGCACATTAATAGCCACACTCAAAACATAATACAATGATGTAAGAGTATGTTAAAGATGTGCATAGATGAAATGATTCAAATTCTGTGTTCCCATAAACTCTTTTTAAAGTGTCTGAAATCTTAAAAAGCTCTTTGTCCAACAATGAAAAATTTAATTAAGTCATTTATTAATTGGATTATTTTTTTTTTATTAAAATTACCTTTTCCTTGAAATCTGCCCAAACATCCTTGCCTCCTCTCTGAAACCTTTTACCCTGCGACTGAAAAATGACATTCACATGGTTCAATCAATTCGATAGTAATTTCATACATATATATTTAAATATATATATATGCTTTTAATTTTCTTTATCGTTACATTATAAACACTGCGGAATTGTCTTTTTATTAAGTACTTACATGTATCTTTCTTATACCTGTATTGCACTTATGCAATTAAAAAGTCTTTATATGTTACAGAATTAAGTATTCAATGCACTGAACCTTGAAATAAATGTTTCTTTCTTTTGACCTTGATAATCTTACTAAAACATTATTATGCCAGCCTTTCAAGTTAAATTCAGTGTTTTGTTTAACTTTTTTTTCACACTTTACCTTAACGTTATGAAGCCAGTCTTTGTAGCGAGATTGAGTATTCAATTTATCTGCCCTTGTCATGGCCTCTCTCTCAAAAATATCTGTGAATCCCTCTCCACAGTTTAACATGTCCAATCTTTCATTGATGAACTAAAATGTACAATCAAATCAAAATTTACTTTTGTTGCTGTCTGGAAAGGCAAGTCAAGTATGAAATTTACATGAATGATCTATAGTTTTACAAAAGAGTCTACATATTATTGCATTTCTATCACTGCCTTGATAACAATCAAATACTATTAATCTATTTTTATTCACAAGATCATTATTTTATTGTAATTATGCAAGTTTGTCTGCTCAAGAATACAATGTATTTTATTCTCACATATATTTTTGTATTTTTTGTTAACAAAAAAAGATGCAAGAAATAATACTTCTTGAAATATCTGCAGGTGAAGAATTTTTTCTAGGAATGGTTGCATATTTTCTGGTCTGGACTGTACAAAAGCCTGAGGATTGAATGTAATCTCTTCTCCTGGATGAAACTTTAGGGCATCCCTGTAGCCTCCTACAAGCAGGCACAAACGAAAATTTTTTTCAATTACTTTACATGCATGCACAGAGTAAATATATTTCAAAAGCAATTTTAAGTAGCATTAAATAAAGATGATGGAAACTATAAACTAAACTTAAAGCTTTGATAAGAATGAATTATTTTTTCTATCTGAGATATTTATACCTATTAACTTGACAAGTGCCATGAGGAAGGTTCTTGGAATGGCATCACCAGATGTTCCCATAGCAAGTGCTATCTTGTCCTTCTTTAGGTGTTTCTTCAAGTAGGATTGCTACAATAGACAACAGATCACACATAAGTCTTATGTACCTTACACCTGTATAAAGTATGATTTTTTCCCCTGGTTACCAAGAGACAAGCTTACTGTGTCTTATAAAACAAAGTTTCACCTTAAAGTGCATGTGTTTGCTTTTTAAACAAGTAGTTTCACTAATTAATAAAATACTGTGTACTTACAATATCTGATGGCAGTTCTTCTAAGTCATTAAAACAGTTCTTCAGGATTTTATTCTCATCAACATCCACCACAACAGCATCACCTAGCTCACTGTCTCTCATTTTCTGTTGAGAAAAAAAGATCAAGTATTTCTTTATATTGAAGATTTAAAATCAGTGAATATAGAATACATTATAACCTCAAAATAAAGAAATGCTTACCTCTACTAGTGATTTATGAGCTCCTATTAAATATGGCATTGGTGCACTGTAAAGAGGAAAAATTCAATGTATAATCAAAACACAGTCAGACTTATATCTTTTAAAGCTTTCAAATTAAAATTCAATCTGTTTCTCCACATTGGTTGTACATGTATACAGGTAAATTTGATAAAGTATACAGGGAAATATTTGCTCCTGTTTTATTTTCGCCCTTCCCTCATTTTGGGTAAATTTAAAACAGAGCGAATTCAAGGAATACCTTATAATTTCTTAAATAAAAATATGACTAGGCAAATGAAATTAAAAACAGAACAAAATTGTGTGCAAGTGTAAAATGACAAAAATAACCCTGTATACAATATTACTTAATTCAACTAACCTGAGGTAGTCAATAAGGAAAGCTGGTAGAACTGGAATGAATAAGTGTTGCCTGGAAAAAGAAGAAGAAAGTTAATGAGAAAGCTAATTCAGACTTCCATATGTAAATCTTAATAAAAAAAAAATTTACCCTGTCTGATCAGAAATTGACTAGACTAACCAGTGCATTGGGTAAAGAAGAGTTGCAGAAGCGTGCACACAGGCTGTCAGACGATTCAGTCGTTTGGATGTTATCAAAATACGCCGCTCATTAAGCATGCTGGCAAAAATGATCATCATTTTCTCAGTATCCACTGCATTGTAATACTCTGTTAAATTCCTCTATAAGAAAAAAAAAATAGCATGTGTAATTGTTTTCAAATATATGTAAACTGCTCAAAACCCAAGTCATACTTTTCATAATGTTAAAAAAAGAACTGTTAAAAACACATTTAATGCTTCTGTTTTCTCCCAATTGAAAGGACTTTTCCAAACTCAAATTTTCATGTTTAATATCAAGATTTGCCATGGCAAGGTTATAATGATAGTGTTAAAATATTGTATATAACTACATATGCTACAGAAATGTATCTTTAGGAACTTTTTGTTATAACAGATCAGGCCTGAATAAAACAAATACTTAAGAGACATTCATTGTAGACATTTTATATTTCACTTCATATTTACCAGTTGAACAGTTTTTAGCAGAATAAAATGGTTAACATTTTTGGAGTCCACATGCTTTATGATTTTCATTATACAACTATTTTAAAATAACCACATAAATGCAAAGATATTATCATTTGAAGTGGTCTTATCCAATTTTATTATCACTCTCTAACAAACTTTTTTTACTGTAAAAAAAAATGTTTGAACTTACACTTGTGGGAATACTTGGAAGTTTTTCTAGATCTGGTGGTGTGAATTTCCAAAACTGCAATATTACAAAGAGTTATGAAGCAAAAAAAAAAAAAAAAAAAAAAAAAAAAACAGTACATGTATGTAATTTGAAAATCATTCATTTACAACCCTATGAATATCAGATCAAAATCAATAGAACCATATGATTAAAAATATTATTTTGACACTTACAACTTTTGCAATTTCATAAATCTTAAAAAGTAAATCAAGACATGTACCAGACACAAGAACAAGTTAGACCATAAAAATTAAAATGGAAGGGAACATTTCAAAAGTTAAAAGTTTGCCTTGGGTTAATTCCCTTTAGCATGGTTGAGGGGACATTTCCAGAATAACAGGGGAAGTAATTCATTATATTTAAGGAATGGAAAAATCCTGGCCCCTTAGTCTTACGCACAACCCTGCAAGAATCTAAGAAGTTTACCTCTTGTCCTGCCACAATAGTGGTTGGCATGTTAGGAGAAGGGACGCCATTAGCGTACGCTGCCCGTAGAAGTTCCGTTACATCGTTGTCTTCACTCCGGTTGATCATCTCGGCCAACAGGTTAAGGAGGCTGTAGAAAACCTCGAACCAAGGCAGGCAGCTGGAACCAGGAAAAATGAGATTAAATTGTGATGATAATCGACTTTAATTGGAATTCATGAATTATAAACTGTAAATGTAATATCTATCGGTATCATTGTACTGAATAAAATTGAATACAAAATATCCATATATGTGTCTATTAGACAGCTGTATCTCGGAGTAAATACTTATTAGGATTGTTCTTTCATTCTTCTTGCAGTATTTATTAAACGAAAACTATTAAAATTTACACAAATCTCCAATGATTACCTGACGATGCACAAACATGTCTGAGCTCCAGTGGCATAGCGGCAATACCCAAACTTGTATTTACTTTCCAAGTCCGTCAACACAAAGGTGAAATGGTCCACGGTTGTCCTGGGTGTATAAATCAGAATATGTTGTAAAATTTGCTAACAAACACACTCTGAAACGTTAATTAGTAAACATGTTTTATCTACAGCTGTGATCAGTGTGATGCATGCATGAGAAGATGCGTTCTGAAGTACTAGTATACATGTAGTCTGATGCATCATTTGAATGAATTTGATTCTTTGAAGTAGACTTAAGAATTTCTGATTAGACTCGACATACAGCAAAATGCAAAGTATAACTTTTTTGGGGTAAAATAGCAAACACTTCTACATGGACAAGAAAATCAAAAATGTTATTTATTCTGTTAATGTCACAACTCTGATAAATAGAAACTAGAATTTCATCATCTAGGAAACTTTATAAACTATTAACATGAAAGATATAAGAATTCCTTGAAACTTGTGAATCATCAAAAAGCTATTCTGTCATTTACATGCATTCCCATGTGTTTCTAATTAATGTACACACACATATCTCCAACAGTGTTCAACACAAAATGGTATTTCTCAGACGAATCAAACCAACTGTTAGTACAAAGATACATGTAGTAAGTGGTGATCTTAGATTCTAGTTCTGTATAAATATTCCTTGGCAGTGTGATATTAAAACTAAAAACTAGCTTATAATATTCATACAGAATACTAGTCATTTGCTCATGATTAGTGTACAATGAATTACATAAACTAGCTAATGTTATTTTCTAGTGTATTATAAAAGTGAAAAGGAATGTAAGCCTCTCAGATAACAATCTCCGATAAACACTGACAAATGACGATATAATTCTTTTTTTAAAGCAAAAATTGAAAAGATAGTTTTTCCAAAAATATCTAAAGACAAGTTCAAATATTTCAATGAAATGACGATCAAATGCAATGAAGTTTTTGTCAGATCCAAAATGCAGCATTTGCATATATATATTTTTCACAGATAAAAATACCGCAGTTCATCACAACAGGATTACGAGTGATGTCCATTGACATGAGTCTGCACTCCGAGAAGCCATACAAAGAGGGTCAGCGTAAACTGCAGTTAGTAAGCCCCAGCCCATGAAAAACTTACGTATACCTGTCTGTCTCGCAGGGGAAAGCAAAACTGGGCACGGATTTGAGGGTATCCTAGATAAGATAAAAATGAACAAAAACATTTTAGTGGTGGGGGGAATAAATTGAAAGCTGATATAAGAAATATTCACCAGTGATTATACTCTTTACTTAATGGATAATTTTTTTTCTGATAAGCAATGCAAACGTTGCAATCTTACTCTAAGGTATAACACCTTGAGATTTTTAAACATGTAATACTAAACAGCATATACAGTTTATTAATTCTAAAAATATAATATTCTCATATTTAGAGCATATATGGATTAAAGACTAAACTTACATACTGTGGATGTACATTTTTCCGCGGGGTCTTAATTCCGCGGAATCTCAATTTCCGTTTAATCCGCATGATGAAAATTACGCAGATTTCTTAGACTGTCACTATAGGCTTTGCATTTATATTAAGTTCGCTTGGGCAAATTTCCGCGGAAAATGTGAAACTGCGTACATAGCATAAATTAATACCACACGGAAAAAAGTACTTCTTCAGTATGTAGCTAGATAAGGTTTTCTTTAAAGAGGAAAAGTTCACTTAAAATCCTCAAATTTTTCACTTGTATTGATGTAGAAGACTTCTGTGTGAACATTCTCAAATGATATAAAACTTTCACTGATAGTTTGGAATTTCCCAATAAAACAACATATTTTACTCATTGATTTGGACTTTTCTAATAAAACATTATAATCATCTCTTCATCAAAAGAAATGCTTTAATCACCTTCTTAACTCTAATACATGTACAACTTTGGACAAACTGGTGTAATGAGAATTTAAGCATGTCACTTCTAATCTAAGACTTAACTTGAAATAAATTGAATAAGCAAACTAAACCAAAATTCCTTTGTAAATTTAGCAATGTACAATAAATACAAGTAGATTAAGTACATACATGTATGTATGTAGTACACTGTATTCAAATGATCACTGATATGCAACCATGTGACAGGATTAAATTAATTTTTAAAAATGTCAATAAAGATACATGTAATTAAGCTTATATTGCATTCATTATAAAGTTGTTATGTTATGCTTTCAATTAATACCTATATGTTAATTCACTTAAAGGAATGTTATTTACCTCATCATTAAAAGTTGGAGGATACTTTTGGACAATAAACGTTCCCTCTGTAAAAAATAAATAGAATACATCAGTAAAAATGCATTGGACTTTGGTCCTAAAAACAAAATTCAATACTCTTTATACAATCGATTTAAAAAAAAAAAATCTCCACTATTAACTTAAATATTTCTTCAATCATGTGACATTTTTCAACATATGCTTCCTTAGCCAAAATGATTCTGGGATAAAATCATTTGTTTATATAAGAGGGTGAGCTATGAGTTACTTCCTGAATTCTAGTACGAATACAAAGATATGGCACTTGAGACTATGAACAACTGATGTGTTAAAATACAACTTTCCCAACATTTATTTTTTTCCCTGATTCTTAGTATGAAGCCCTTAATCACTTACTTCCATCCTTTTCTCCGTCAGGCTTGGCTACTTCAAGGAAAACTTCAAATATTCTCTCAGGGTTTGCCCTTGAAAGACAATTAGAAATCACTTCAGATTGCAATTGAAAGAAAATCAAATTTCAATGGATCGGATAAGCTATGACTGAGGCTTGTGCATAACTCCTGCTGTTTACAATCAAGATAAAACATTCACATTATTAATAGGAATTCTAATTCTAAATTTCTTGAGTGTTTATCAGAGTCTGACTGTTTGTATGATTAAAGCTTCGCTTGACAGTCAATGCAACACTGGTACAAGGAAATTGGAAATTGATGAAACCCATTCCGATTACCAACATTACATCTAAATTACATTATTTTTCCATTCACAAAAATTTTACACAAAAATATCTGAAACATGAATATTTTTCAGCATGTTCAGTATATGAAATCTTGCTTCATTAAAACTTGGTCTCAGAATTTTTAGAATTATCATTGTTTATATTAATATCTTATACATGTATTAGTTAATTCTAGCTTCCCTAAAGGTTAAGTGAAATGCCTTAGTGATTCTTTCAACTGTTAAAGAATGTAGTCATCCTTTGCAAACTTTTATCTTGAACTATCTATTAGTTCATGTAATTCACAGATATTGTTTTTTATCCAATCAGTTTATAAATTATCAGTGGAGTGACAGTTATACCATATCATTAAAATATTCAGTTTTCAAGATTACTGGTACTTATGATTTCATTGCTTACCTACCAAAATGATTATAAGATGAAGTTAAAACTTTAAAACTAAATTAATATAAAATTTTGTAAACAATTAAATTAATATTAAGACTACATTCACCAGTCATGCCAGGACTCTCAAATTTCTATAACTGGCATCATTCAAGGACCCCATTCCCAATACAACAAAGGTACCTTTTACCTCAAATGAATGTGTTAATTTTCCCATTGGTCATTTCTCCCAAAAATTTAAGAAAATATATACAGCAAAACTCATTTAGTATGAACATGGATATTGCGAATTCATGGATAGAGCAAAGTTATCTTGGATCCCCAGCTATATAAATTTAACAAACTCCTTACACGGATATAATGAATTTCGGATATAGCGAAGTAATTTTATAGGTCCCAGTGACTTCATTATAATCAAGTTTTAATGTAGTTAGATACGTTATAGTTAAAATTGCCATTCACATTCTTCTGTTTTGCAAAACAAGAATTTTGTTAATATAGACCAGAAACCTGATATATCATACTTTAAAGTATATTCACTTGGTTATCCAAAAATTCTCCTAGAGCATGTAGAGGTTGCATTTTTCTCAATCTTTATGGCTCAGGCCCCATTCCCAAAAAGTGAGGAGAACTCTGTATGTATTCATTTATCAAATGCATCTCATACTAATTTTCCAGCTGTCATATACAATTTTCAATTTATCCATATCTTTTTATCATACTTTGAGAGGTTTCACTTTTGCATAGGTGTAGAACTGAAGCATTTTGTATCAAATTAACTGATAGCAGAATGCTTCTTTTTTCTGCAATGTCAAAACTAACAGAACAAGTAAGGTGAAAAAATCAATTTTGTGGAAAGAAGTGCTACTTGTAGGCATTGGCAAATAATAATCTTAAAATATTTCTGAATGAGTGAAAAACTTCAAAGCAAATGTAATATTGGATTCTGTAAATTTATTCTTACAAAGTCTGCTTTCAAAAGAAATTATATTTGTCATTATTTTTGACAATGGTTAAATTTACAATTCTACATTTAAACTGAACTGCAAAAAAAAACCCATGCACACCACATGAACCTAAGGCTACTGTGAGGACAAAATTTCTTGCTCTCTAGAGATACAAAACTCAAAGCTCTCTAAAAATACCAAACTCAAACAATGTATATCAAAGTGTGACACTTTCCAAATGCTTATTGATCTTTTATTTTGCTGACTCATCTCCTCAATTACATAATTATATTCCTATAAAATAATTTATCTGGACTTCAAATAACTAAAAAGGGATATCAAAGATATATGGAGATATATTTATCGTTTTTTAAAAGCTCAATTCAAAATTAATTGAAATACATATCTACGTCAGCATCTCTCATTTGTTAACTTTCTGTACCAAAGACAAAATGAAAAATAACAATGCCAATAAACTTTTCATGTTGAATTTTGCATCAATTTCAACAGATTTCTATTGTAATATAAAATCTACTTTAAGGATAATAATTAGTCGCCAATAACACAATTCAAAATTCCAGGAGGTTCAAATTAAGTTTAAGGAAAAAGATGAGAGAAAAATCAATATGATTTATTTTATGCTAAGATAGACCTTTGACGCCAGTGAACCATGACACGCCTTCAGTAAAGTACATTTCAAAAACATCTAGTTTTCAATAAATGAATACCTTAATCGTGAACCCATTTCACCAGATCTTTAGCCGATGACTTTCTTTATCGCTGCCCATCGCTACATTTTAGGTTTTTTGATAAATCGATGCTGGAAAAGGATATTTTTGTAAACAACAATTTTCATCCGTTTTGACAGGAAGTGACCAGCCATCGATTTCGGGTAGTCTCGGGATACTCTCTTTAGATAGGTCGTACCTAAAATCAAATATTGTCAGAGGAGAAAATATGAATTTTTAAGAATTGTCTGAAATATATATTCAAATATAGCTTTAAATAGTACTAATAATGAGTGAAAAAGACATGATTCTCGTATAATCTGAACAAATAAACACAGGAATGAAGTAAGAGAGGAGTTCCGAATAACTACTTTCGTTTTCCATTCTCGAGCTGACAGACCACAGCAAAAAAGGTATATTAATTACTAATTAGGTATCATTCTTTCCATTAAACAATCATTTCCCTTTCATATGACTTTCTTTAATAGTTCCTACATATATTTAAAAAGAGACGAGCAGATATTTTAATTGTATCCATTAGAAATGTTGAAAACACTTCAAATCAAATGGATTTTGATGAAAATGATATCTTGAGGGATAAGCAAATGGTGTATGAGATTTGTTTTATATATGTACGAATAACTCTTAAATGAAAATGTTCTGCATATTTTTCATATGCTTCACATAATTATGAAAGTTTCATGTTATTTGGGCATTTTGATGTCTATTTTTGGACAATAATTTCGATTGACTTTTACAGAAAAAAAATGTAATGTGGATGCTTATGTGAAATAACTTACTGCAAAATCACATATTTTTGTGGGGTCAAATTTTCGAGGTTTGAGGGAAAAAATCTTGGTTTGTGGAGACTTGATTTCGTGGATGGAGAATGTTTTAGTAGTAATGTATATTAAATTTTACATTTCGTGGGTCTCTCCTTGCCTCGAAACTAACGAAAATTATACCCCCACAAAAAATTAGTGATTTCAAAGTAGTTTTTTAACACAGACATGTCTTACATATTGAAATTGATTTTTTTCCCAGGGAAACCTACAAAGAACCAGCTAGAAACTATGAGAATTATAAAAAGATGTTACCAATCTGCATCATTCCACAAAAATCTCCACATTCTTTTAAGGTTTAGCACATATCCACCATCAAACATTTCTTACTCTGTACAGAAAAGTCTTCATCAAGATATGAAAAACATTGGTACATGTAGTAAAAAGAGTTCAACTTCACTAGACCTAGAATGCACTGCACAGTCCATTCATACACAGAGTAAGAATGACATTGAGCCTTGGGAAGCAATGGTAGATTACTCAAAGTTATCTCCCTTGGAATTGAAAATTCATCAAAGACATGTGGCAGCTCACCAGGTAAGTTTTAGTAAAATATTGGGAAAAGTATGAATCGTAAACATTAAAGCAAACGCATTTGTCGGGGTGGGGCAGGATTATGGGTTGGGGATGTTAAATGTTGATAAATATTATCAACAATTGAATCTCCAACAATTTTTTTTAACCTGATGTCAGGGGGATATGTTGGAATGGATATTTTTTTTCAAACTTGAAATCAAAACACATTTTAAATTGCAAGGCAACAGAATTTCTCCCCTAGACCACAAAAATTGCCACTTTATAACAATACAAACATCTTCTAGTAGAAATAATCTTCATTGGAATTAGAAAAAAAGCATTTTTGGATGTTTTAATCAAATTTACTTCATTTTTAGGCTGGAAAGCTCTTTTATGTAGATCCTCAGACTGGATATCAAGTTATGACCAGACTGTCTCACTTACAGCGTGGAGAATGTTGTGGAAATGAATGCCGACATGTATGTACCTCAAAATCAAAAAGTAAAGGGGGGAGGTTCTGCATTGATATGTAGAATGAAAATATAGTCATCCATGTGCAAGAAACTGTTTGTAGCTAGGACTCAAGTTTGTTCAAATCAAGACCCGACAGTGCTTGGTTAGGGTCATAATAAACTTAAAATGATTTTGAAGACTTTAAAAATAATATTCTTGTTAAGCAGGGTCACAAGTATAATAGTCATCCCAACTGACGCCAATTTATTTTGTTCAAACATAGCCACAAGTTAGGAACTGGGTTTGGGTAACATGAGTTGACTCACAGGTACTTGTACATATATCCCACAATACATTATAATGTTTAGTGGGGTATATCTTTGGGTAGCGATTATTTTTGGGTTTTGAAGATAATTTTTCTATTGTACACATAATGAATAAGTGTAATAAGTATAATTTGAGGGGGTCATGTCTACAAGTACCTGTGGAGTTGACTCAGGTGAGCTTTATGTCCCAATTAATGGCTTATCTTTTGTTTCTAGTGTCCATATGGCAGGAAGAATGTCCCAGATGACAAGAGAAGAAAGAAATTCAACACCGCTTTCTATGTTTGATAAACATTCCAATATAGAAATACATGTACTCTGTGATGCTTTAGAAACATTACCGGTAAAAATAAAACAATTAAAAGCAACATCATGTCTTTATTCTAATTTGTTGTACTAAACATTTGAAAAAGTACATGTACTTGTATGTAATAGTATCTAAACATGATTGACAAGCAGTTATTTTCAATGAACCAATTGATTTCTGAAAAAAAAATTCATGTAGCAAAAATATATCATGGCTATTGAAAATTTAGTTCAGAACGTTATCCATGCAGTTTGCTCACAGCTGGAAGTTCAAAACTTCATAGCTGAAGGGTCCATATAATGGACAAATGATAGTTTAAAAAATATATCATTGCAACTGAGATTTAATCATGAACATTGTCCATATAGTATGCTCAAGTCTGGAGGTTCATAACATGAGCAAACTGTTCACAAGCTGTACTCATGTGCGGACCTTCCCAGAATATCTTCCCACAGTTGACACAAATGTAAAAGAAATCCACTATACCAAATATTTTCTGAGGAACAGTATCAATCATAATATCTATGCCTGTCTTTGCAAATGAAACACTTGTACTGTCAATGCCATGTGTGGTCAACATGTATTGCTGCCATCTATCCTGAGATGGAGTTCTGTCCCTTGGTCTTCTCTCCCTAGAGTTTGTTAATATTTCTGACAGTTTCCTCACATCTCTGCATGGGATCTTCAGGAAGTAGTCACTGTTACAAACCTACTGGTCAAAACATAAAAAGAATAGTCTAATACTTGATATAATTACAAAATGTACTTGATTTATATTAGGGGTGGGACGATATACCGATACACCGATACATATCGATATTTTCCTCTAAGATACGGTTTACGATACAAGCATTCAAATATCGGTACGAAACGATACACGAAGGACCTATCCAAAGATTGAAAATGAAAGTACTTGTCCTTGGAAAATGGCGGCTTGTACGAAGCGAAGAGACGATGATGATATTGAAAACATAATGTTGAACTAATAAGTTGTTGATTAGGGGTAAAACATTTTCCCTTTTAAGCAGCCTCGGAAGATTGAACAAGAAAAGTTTAGTATGTAATGCGTGCTATACACAGAAAGCATCATTTCCAGAACATTTGATATTACTAATTGTTAGTCCATCTCGTGCTTTTTTGTAATCTTAACTAGGCTACAGACTTGCAGGAATTGATTAAAATGTAAATATGCTGTTTTTTGTAGGAAATTTTAGTCAGTGTTCTTTGATGAACAACTCAACTGTTTGTAAACAACTTGTTTATAGAAATTTGGTAACAATAATTTGTACACGTATTATTGTTTTTATAAAGTTTTAATCAATGAAATTGATGAACTTTAAGTATTAATTTCAAAGCACACATGATTTTATATAGTCTAAGAATAATTTGTTGATTTAATGTCACGACAAAACAAAAATGAAATAAAATACTAATTCTTTTGCATAGTTTTATAATTTATCATGTAACAGTTAAATTAATGTCAAGACAGAAAATGAAATAAAATACTTTTTTATAATAGTTTAATATCATAATATCGAGATACGTATCGTATCATGCTAATATATCGAGATACGTATCGTATTGCAAGATCTGTGTATCGTCCCACCCCTAATTTATATTTACAGGCTGTCATCCTGTATATGAAATAAGCCATTATTGGGAATTATTCAAGTTAAAAAAATCTTGGCACTCACTTGACATCGACTGAATATGTCCTCTTTTCTGACTCTGACTTTAAAGTGCCTCAGAACGTCCACAATTTGCTCCTTTGCTGGCAGAGTATTTACAACATGGAAACATCTCTCTGGTCCTAATTGAGAGCAAATCTGCAAAGTAAAATTGGAATCATACATGTTTAATAATGTGCTGTCAAAAATATTTTTTAACATGGATTTCTTCCTAATGTTGACAGAGATTTATGTGAATAAAAGGTATGACAACTTTGTGGAGAGATTGCTATAATGCATGTAGAATGACCACGAGAAAGTGTTGCAATGCTCATGAGTATAGAAGGACTTTATGTACAGGCACAGTAAAACATACTAATTGCAAAGTACCAGAAACCAGTATTTTCAATTCAAAATATTTGGTTGTGTCTGTGAAGTTCACATTATGAAATAAAACCACAGGGGTTAAAGGTTGCTTCACTGTGAGCATGAATTCATTATAGGCCTTTTCACTATAACCATGTTTTATTGTGTATTCGGGAAAAATGATGATAAGCTTACTGTTTGATAAGGTGTCCCTGATGACAATATAATTCTGTTTTCTTTCATAGCAACCTGGAAATAAGTAGGTTCATTAATAAATCTGATATAAATTTATTTTTTTTCTTGAAAAAGTGGCTTTATCTACACTGTCTTTTTACAAAACTATGGTTTGGAAAAAATATACAATCTCCTAAAGAATTTGTAAGAATGTAGAGATTTTAATGATATCGAATATTTAGTTAAAATTTTTGGCAAAATTATTAAAATTATTCAGTAAGAGAGAGATCACATATTTTTTCACAGTAAAAATTGTGTTTATTACATAACAGAACATTCCTAGCAATTTTTTTTGTTCAATATTTCTAAAGTTCAACACGGTAAGTGTTTTATAAAAGTATTTGGGATGACCACTCTCTAAGTAAAAATATGGAGAGTGATCTTTATAATATTGAGAGCTTTGGATGATCAATCTCTATATCCCTATGAAAAATCTGTAATTGCTGCAAACTGTCTTGTAAATATATAGTTTCGGTGTTACAGTGTGAACTAATTACCTCAATAGCCTTCTCATGACCCTCGTCATAGTTCAGTATGAAGACGTCCACCCCACACCCCCTGAGTTGTTGCCCTAGACCCTGTAACATGGAGTCCACCACCACCCTCAGCTGACCAGGTTCCATCTCCATCCCCAAATAAGAGGCATTCTGTGGTACCTGTTATGAAAACAGAATATACAGAAGCAAAATAGAAATGAGCAACAAATCATTAAAACTAGACTTACACCATGCAACTCTAAAATGCCATACCCATAACACTAGGTAAACAACTAATGCAAAATTTACTTTGAATGATTTGAATGAGTCACTCAAACTTTTCCATTTTAATGTTAAAATTTGTTTTATTTTTAAATGAAAATTAAATTGTCATCTATTCTATATATGTACCTGTGGCTTTGCTGACTTTGGAGGCTGTTGACCCTTGGCTTTGGCTCTCAGTCTGTCTAGTCTGCTTTCCTTGCTCCACTTGACAGTGACTGCTGGTTCTAAGTCGATGTTCATGTTCTCTCTTTTGGCAGTTTGAACCATACAGTCATAGACCTCCAGCAGAACAAAAGCATCTAGTGCTGTGGCCAAAAATGAACAGATTTACAAAATAACAGTGAAGTTAATATTCTTAGTACATGTATTCAGCATATCCAAAATCCTTGATTATCTAGGCAGTGAAGATCCTAGTATTCAGTATGTCCAAAATCATCGATTTATATCTACGTCAACAAAAATGCAATTCAATAAGATGTTTTCTTTACCTGCATATTGGACTTGTGTGGGGCGAAGGGGGCGTTTCTCCCAGTTTGACATTTGCTCCCCTTTATTTAGTGGTTTGCCTAGACACTGACGAACTAACTCACTCAAACCTGAAAAAAAATATCATAACATCAACAGAGAATGAATTCTTAATTTCATACATGGTGATCTACATAATGCAAGCATTTTTGTTTGGTACTATATGTATATTACTCTATATTGATAAAAGTAAATGAGATCTCAAGGGTCATCAGTCCACCCACCTCTCTCCTCCGTTTTCTGGAATTTGACGTTGATGCCGCTGTCTTTATCCTCCAGCCCCTCCTCATCAGAATCCCCCTTGTCATCTGGCATTAAGTTGATGGCCTTGTCTATCACCTACAAACCGCAAAATATACAAAAAACTGAACCTAGCTCAATATACATGTAATAATAATAATAAATAACTAGAGGTACTGTGAGCAATGAGCTCACTAAATAATACCCCCTGCCTCCCATATGATTATAATGGAAAAGTCCATGTTTTGTAGTGGCCGGGAAACCCAAAATATGTGTCGGATCAAAAAGTAAAATAGGAGGTGCACAATGGCAATATGTAATAAAGATTCTGTGAAAGTTTCATTAAATTTCACTCAGTGGTATAAGAGGAGTTGCGGATAAGAGATGGGTACCCCAAAGCGTAACAGACGGATGGACGTACAGACGGAGGAAATACCGATTACTATATACCCTCCCACTTTTCAAGCGGGGGGTATAATAATGTTTGTTTTTATATAGCGCCTTTCTAGCATAAATGCTACTCAAAGCACTTTACAATACATTATTACCCCAGCAGACCATAACAATCCAGAATCTTTCTCAGTGCAAGCTGCTGTTAAGGCGCTAGAACACTAATATTCTGACATCTTTCACTGTCTATTGCCAGGTACCCATTTTACACTTGGGTGGAGTGAGGAAATTTGTGTAAAGTGCCTTTCCCAAGGACACAATGTCGACTTGCCACGGCCAGGATTCAAACTCGCAACCTTTCGGTTAGAGTCCGGCACCTTAACCACTAGACTACCGACGCCACAAAACATGTATAAAAGTAAACAGATACATTTGTGCAACATTTCATCACTTGGGTTCTATTTTTCACACTATAAAAAAGAGTGTTAAGAAATGTTTAAGAAACAGGTACCCCATTATGTCCGTAATATGAAATTAATCTGTAGTTATTTTATTAGTTATAGTCTTTTATTTAGAAAAAATTATTTTTTTTACAACTTGCAAAACGATGTTTTTTTTTAAGTTCCATTTAGTATATTACACTCAAATCACGATTCCATCAACTGTAAGAGGAAGGTCCTGGCACTTATGGCCACTGAGCAGGGAGTTGTATTTTTTTAATCTTTTTTTTTTCCTGGAAAATGTGATTCCTTATAGAGAAGACCAACAAACCTTTACAGCTAACTTTTCCAAATCCACTGTTCTTTTCATCTTGGTTAGTGGTTCTTTCAAGAAAGGATACGATTTTACCATCATTTTCAAGTCAGCATCAAATCCATAACCTGGAAATAAAGAAAATTTACTTCATCAGTATTAGTCAAATTGGATGACTCATAGTGACTGGTTACTTCCTTACATTTCAAATCAGATACTCAGATGGTTTTTTAATTTTAGTTCTTCATACCTTTGATCAAGGTTAAATATTCATTAGCAACAGTAAATTCTTCATAATCTATAAAGATGTATTACTCTTTATCATTTAAATAATGGAATAAATAAATAAACATTTAAGAAATCTACCACACAGCACTTTATTTGCAGTCTCCTCTAAAATTCGTTCTTGTAGATCACTCAAAGAAAAGGGTTTTTTTTCTTAAGTACACTGTATTTAAGCATTGAATTCATATTTTGGGATGTCTTCCGTCCTATAACACACCTGGCCGTGCCAACAAATTAAATATCGCGCGTTAGTAGTATGATAATTTGTCGGCACGGCCAGGTGTGTTATAGGACCAAAGACATCCCAAAATATGAATTCATTGCTTATACAGGTAAACTTCGGTATCTCGACATCGGATATATCGACAACCTGGGATATGTCGACGTCGGTCCGCGGTCCCGACATTATTTACTATATAAATGATGTGCAAAAACTCTGATATGTCGACCTCGGTAATGTCGACTACCCCGCTTATCTCGACGTATTTCACAGCCCCAAGAGGAAAATTTACCTGGTATATGTCGACATCGGTGCAATTTTCTGCTCTACTTAACCTAATTGTTTGTCAGCTGGTCGCTCGTCACGCACGGACGACCTCGTTTATCTCGACGTCGTAAGAAATTCACACCTTTCCCACCCATGTTTTGACTACGTACTGCTCTGTAAAAATGTATTTGTAGACTGGGAGTCTCTAATACGTTAATTGTTTAATATTCAGCTTGGGTAATTATCATTGGTAAATCTTCTCAATTCGGCGTAAATGTACAACCGTTTATTTTTGTCGAAATCTAACAAAACTTAAACATTTTATTTAAAAAAAAGGTAACTGAATAACAATAAATCATATACACATTGGATTCAATTTAACTTAAAAATTGTGGTAAAAATGCATTCAACACGAATCAATCAAACTTACGACATGCACGACTACTGCATCAGCCGTAATATGGATGCATAGGTAAGTTTTGTTAAATGCCCAATTCCATTTAAATTTTGGTTTGAAAATTAATATTGAAAATAAATGATGAATGATTATGAAATAAAAAAGATGTGAAATGAAATAATTTAAAAAATATACGCATTAATTTTTTTCCGTATCTCGGAAGTCGACTTTGCACCGTTCCGGTTCGGAGTTTATAAAGCGCATTTCGTATCCTGTTCTGACAGAGCTAATGGCTGCTATTTATGGCACGCGGATCGAATGCTGGATGGAAAACGAATTTAGTGAAATGAGAAGATTTCGATAAAAAAAGAAAGCATTTCATAAATAACATTTGTGAATAACTTCTTAGATTTTCTAATAAATGTAGAATGATAGCTGAAACAACCGAGCTACAGTCTAATTGAAGACATATAGGTACCTGTAGGTACACGTCTATTCAGTTTAGGTCTTTCGTTTTACTATGCAGTAAAATTAAGGACGTCGAGTCTCAACTCTGATATCTCGACACCTCGGATATCTCGACATTTTCCGACTGTCCCGTCGATGTCGAGATAACGAAGTTTACCGTATTTACATTCTTTAATTTTTCCTCTCCATAACGTTACTGTTTATTTCGGTAATCTTTAACGTGAATTTAGCGCCCTGCAAAACTGGTGTGCTTTATAGACGTAACAGCCGTTTTTGACGTTGCAAAGTTAAATAACGCAAACGAACATTGCGAGGAAAAAAAGTGACAAATTAATTATAAACACACGTTTGTTGTATTTTTACGTAAATGTAACAGGATTATAGTTTTGAACTAAATTCAGTCGAAATAATGTACATTTTGATATTCTAGAGTATTGAAAATGCATATAGTTCCTACTGTGTATTTTAACGTGTGGTGACAAGGTTTCATGTGTGTTATAGAGATTTGAACACCCTGAATTTCTAATGGATTTCATAAAGAAAATTACACTGAATGTAAATATAACTGGTTGACTGTTTTGTGCATATGCTTTTTTCACACATTTTAGACTTGATGATTTAAAATAAACCATCAAACACTGACCAAGTTTTAAAACGTCCTCGTTGCAAAACACTGCTGTTGCCAATAAAAGCCAGTCACTGCTCGACAACACTGAATTGAGAGCTATCATATCCAGCAGAAAAATCTGATTCATTGTGGCAAACTGCATAAGGGCTATTCTGCAGAGAGATTATAATGCATTACATTGTACATGTATATTTTGAAAACAAAAAAAAATTTCTGAAATTAATTGTGAAGAACCTATCCATTAAGCCATAAAAACTTTGCTGTCATTTAAATTTTGACGAAAATACAGCATAACTCATGTACATGTATTTGGGTGGCAAACCTTTGAACAGAATTTCCAAATGATGGTTTCCATTCAGAGTCAACTCCAATCACATTGTCTGGCTGTAAATAAAGTATTGCTTATACAAAATTTACTTTACATATGAAAAAAAACTGCAATCCAATCTCATAACAAAAAAATTTTAACCTCTGAGTACCTTGGACACAACAGAGATAAACTCTTGGTATTTTTCCTTGGTGTCCACAAACTGTATATTGGAGGGGTCCAGCTTGAGTTTATAGTAATAAGCCTCCATATCATCCACCGGCATTAGTTCATCCTCCCAGCTCTCCTCCGAAGGCCCTGCAGCAGGCTCTGAGCCAAGACCCCTGAATTATTGAAATGACAAGTTTACCGTGTGTTTTTTTTGAATATCATGATTAATTCATGATAAAACTGATTGACTGCAAACCAATTTTATTCACATTGAGAAATATCCACAAGTTTTGCGACTTACTTTAATACGTGAACATTAATCATTGTGAACCATTAATTTTGTTTTGTGGTCATAGAGAATATTTCCTTAGTTGCGAATATTAATTGTCATAGATTGATTTCAAACTGACAAATTGCAAATAAAAGATGAAAAGAATAATATTTGGTTTAAATGAAAAATTGAGTACCTTTTTTATTCTCGAGGGATTTGATATTGTAAAGGTACCTAATTGTCCTTGGAAGAGAAATTTTTCAAAAAACCTAGAAGTCATCTTACTCAGCCAAGCGTTTCCTCTCCTCTCTCACCGGAATGGATAATTTGTCATCGGGAAGGTTGTAGAAATTGGCCCACTTAGCTGAGGCCTTGACCTCATTATAACAAAGCAGCTGTTCCACTAGCTCCAGCTGTAAAGTTTCATTGTCACCCACCGCATTCTGCACCATGTCTTCCCAACTCCCAGTGGCCATGCCATTCTAATAAAATAAAGAATAAGAAACCTTAGAAAAAAACTTCTCTTTCAGCATTTGGCAGGCAAAATTTTTTTTCTAACTTTTCTTAAAAAGAGTTTTCAAATGATATATAGGCTTAACTGGTAAAATTGATCATAATGAATCTGAGCTATCACACCTAAAACTGACATATGTACAAGTACAGGTAGTACATGCACTTAGTTTCACTATACATGTTCTTCAATGTATTCAAAATTTGATCAAATTTAGGCAATTGATAGTTGCAATAATGAATTAGGACTATACATGTACAAGGTTCCATATCCTGGAGGTGCTAATAATTTTACACTAACTTACAAATGTATCAAAAGCATAAATCTCTGCTACAATAAATTCAGTACATTATTCTGTCTGTGTAAAATCAGGAACTTCTTACCTCAATATACCTCTTATAAAGAAGAAATTTTAATGCTCCAAGACCTCTGGCTGTGACTATATTGGGTATAAGATCTAGAAAAATTGCAGTAAACCTAGCTCTTTATACATTCATATATGCATGTACTTTGTAGAAGTGTAGAATGATGGATTTCAATTTATACCAAGTCATTCATGATGTGAAAGCAAAACAGTCTAAAGATTTATTAAAATCAGGTAAAAAAAATAAACATTTCATCAAAACCGGTAGATGGGTCAGTGTCTTGTGAGTGTCCGCTGACATACAAGTTTTAAATACATGTGTGTAAAAGTCCAAGAGTGTGAAAATAACAATGGGTGGAAATAGCACAAACAGGACAAAAATAAGATATTAAATTGTTGTTTTTGTTTTCTGTCAATAAAATCATATTACCATTAGGGATCTCATATAGCTTGGCTAGTCTGGTAGCTAGCTTGCTGATAGACTTTTTCTGCAGATGACTCATCTTCACATCAGGGACTTGCATAGAACTGGAAATGAAAATCGTAAATATAATATATTCAACAATTCAATATAAATGTATATTTTTCAATGAGACAAGTCTGAGATTATGAGAATACAAGACATGTCTGAGCCTGTAACATGAGACAGGTTCCAGATTTTTGAGAATTTTAGACATGTCTGATATTATGAGAATATGAGACATGTGTGAGATTAGGAGAACATTAGACATGTCTGAGATTTTATCATAATACATGCATAACATTGCAAGAACTTGACACTTGTCTGAGATTGTGAGAATATAAAACATCCATGTATAAATAATTTAATTTCACTTGTAACATGTCATTTGATTGGTTAAACGGTTTTATCCATCTTGTATAACATAACTTGCCTACGTCACAATGAGTTACGTCAAAAACGTATTACTCGCTTGACGTTAATTTTAAAATATGCTATATTTGAAGCCTTTTTCTGAAGGAAAAAATGGAAAAATTGTCTCATTGTCTACATTAAAATTAAATTATAAGGAATGAAGCTTATTTCAACTTTTGTTATACGATATAACATAACTTGGGACAGTTTACGCTTTTTTATAAACCGCGTCACGGATTATAAAGCGTAAACTGCCCCAAGTTAAGTTATATCATATAACAAAAGTTGAAATTAGCTTCATTTCTTTAGTACCTGACAAGGTTGTTAATATTGTAGCTTTTATCACACATATGATCTAGGAACTGAACAACCAGTGTCTGCTGTCCTTGGTTTCCTCTGAGGTAGGTCTCTAGAAGGTTTAACTTATTCTGTAGAATCAGGGGTACTGCTATCTGAAACAAGGTTACAATGAAGGAGTGAAAAAGCTTTTTTATGCAATATTTCCCAATATTATTACTGTAAAATTATATTTGTGCTTGTGTGTTTATCAAATTGAATGGTAATTTTTTGAGAGATCAAAACTTACCTCCTCAATTCTGAAGTGGTCCTGAAGACCTAAATGCCCTGCCAGCAGAGCACACTAAAAATAAAACAAAAATGTACATGTACAGTATTAGTTCCTGTGATGTCAGAAACTAGAAAATAAGTAAAATTATTAAAATAGTAGTTCTGGCTTTAAGAACCTCATTATATTTCTTCCCTTCTAAGAATCTCTTTATTTCTGGCAACATATAACCGTTCCCTTGGTGCTTCAGCTCAAATGTTTTAAATACCAGTTGAAACATCACTGTATGGTACCTGAAAAAAAAAAATTATTAGCTCTTTAAAATAGAAAAAAAATTACTTTAACAAGTCTCAAATAGCACACATACCTGATCCTGATACATTCTCCATCTGAGTAAAATTACTGTGCAGTTCAATACTGCAAACTTTCTCTTAAAAATTATTGCACAGTTCAATATTGCAAACTTTTTTTTTTTCAAATCATTGCTCAGTTCAATACTGCAGAAATTTCTTAAAATCATTTAACAGTTCAATGCTGCAAAAATTTCTTAAAATTACTGAACAGTTCAATACTGCCAAGCTTTCTCAGTTTACTAAAGACACTAACCTTGTTGCAACACTCACAGCCTCTAGTTTTATCTCTGGTGTCAAAACCTGTGCCTTATTCCTGATATTGCAATGAGGAGATGACAACCAACCATCAAATTCCTTACAAATTGCATAGGAAAAAGTCGCAGTTTTATGAACGTGAAGATCATGCGAGTCATTCAACAGGAACACAACAAATGCATAGGGATTATCACTTTTCATCAAATAGTCTCTAAACTGTTTTAACACTGGGGACTTGTCTTTCCTTTCTTGCCACATTTCCTGAAGGTGATCTGAGCAGGCCTTCATTTGCTGTCTCTTGGCCTCATCCCCACTCTTCATGGCAGACATTGCCCATCCTACTTTCACTTTGGGGTTAGCTTTCTTAAATGCATCTGCATCAAAGTTGGCACCATCTGCACACATGGTGTTTGACTTTTTGGAGTTTAGGTATTTATTGTTTATTCCAAAATTATCCCTAGAATGACCATTTTCATCTGTGTTGTTTGACTTGTCAGAAAAGCATGCAGGAACTGTGTGGAAACATTGTCTTTGTTGTGAAAAACTTCCTGTAAGATTGTTTTCACCTAAAAAGAAAGATAAGATATCAAGAAATTTTGAAATCAAGCAATGAGATCTGATTCATTTCATATTTATAAAAGTTTAATTTGCAATAAATAATTATATCTAATTAATAGCTAGCACAGCTAGACACTTTCGTACTGGCTTATCTTTGGTAATGCACTTACATACAATGTCAGAGTCTAGAGATACCAAATGTCACATATTGCACATTTGTTGACTGGGGTAGAGGGAAACAGTCGATCTGTTGGACCGAGTGCAAGCTGTTGCCCAAGGCCAGGGAAAACAGTTTGCACTCTGGTCCAGCAGGTCGACTGTTTCCAGAGACTCCTTTCAACAACTGTTTTGTTATACTCCTTTACCGAATTTAAAGATAACTCAGTTTAGCGCCATCTGACGTCAGCGGGCAACAGTCTTTTTTAACAGTCAATTTTAACAGTTCTTGGACCAACAGTCAGGGAAGACAGTCGGACTGTTGGACTTTTCAAAGTAAGAAATCATATAGGGACTGATTAGAAGGGGTATAACAAAAAGTCATCATTTGGGTTGAAGAGATGTGTCTAAATACAGTTTATAAATGAAAAGCTATCTGTGTGAGCCCTAACCATTGCACAGTCAACATATTAGTTTGAAAACAGAATATTCAAGGACATAATAGGGGAGAAGTTCCCCCTTTACACTAGATACCTGATGCTCAGATTGTCTTTTTTTAACAAAGCATACCTCTCTTTCCAGATCCAATTATCTTTATGAATTTCTGACCATCTTCCACGGAAATTACTGCAATATTAGACAGTTGTTCAGCTGTCAGAAGGTTAAAATATAAAATACAATCATTGTAAAAGGACACCGGTCTGTGAAATAATTAATTTTGACAGTTATCTATTTTATGAGATAAAAGGGCAATGTACTCTGTTTACAAACGCTCTTCTGTGTAAGAAGTTAAAAAGATTTTAAACAAGTCAAAAAAATTTTTGCACCATACCTTTCAGCAATGAATCTACCACATCAAGCTCTGTACCACAAACCTGCACTGATTTGTTGGAAGTTTTAGTGATGCACAGCCTAGATATACATTTTCTCATCAAGGTGGATATTAAAATAACCAATACAATCATTACATGTGCATAATCGGATTTATCCCGAAGACGTTGCACGCGTTTGAATATTCCGGATTATAAAAGAGAAAACCCAAATCGGTATTGTCAAGGTATGGAGGACTGTTCTTGTCATAAAAAAAAAATTTAAGGAACAAATGCGCCTGATAGATTTTTAACATCTAAAAGCATAATCTCATCTGAGCTAAAAGCTCTGCAGGTCTCTGAATATATTTTTTTCAGAGAGCTACAGTTCTGCAACTACAATATGTCAGTCTGTAAACTTTTCACATTTTTACCTTCTTTTCAAGAACCCAGGCCTAACATTAGCCGATTAGGCATGTTCAGATCATGGTCCCAGGGGGCAGGGAACGGAGGGCAGAACCACAGTAGGAATTACACAGGGGGGTCTTTTTAAAAACCGTTCACTCAAGATTGAAGAACAACAAATATTAAGGTGGAAGCATCCTCTTGTAAGATAGAATCATAGATTCATTAAAATCATGTCCCATGTATTTAGGGTGGAACCAAAAAAAATTACAGAATCAAAATTTTACGTTCGAACACACGTATATTATGCTGTTCAAAGCTGTTGCGAGCATTGTGCCCCATGGGTCTCATGTCTTTCTTTCAGTTCAGAGATGCAATGGACAGATTGCTTGGTTTGTCCCTGATATCTGGCTCCGTGACGTTTGGAATTTACTACACAGTATGGGTTATCATTCTGGTAAGCTACCGGTATTTCAGATGTGATTTTTTTTTTACGTTTTAAGATTAAAAAAGTATGGTACGCACTGGTACTTGTTTTGTGCATTCTATATTTTATCAATACAGATAAAGTGTTGTTTAGTCGAAAATGATAATATAAAAATCGCATTGGAGACTATCTCTTCGAGTTCTCTCTGTGTATGGAAGTATATGACATTCTCATTTCTTTCCAGCCGTTTGTAGAAAAGGACAGCTTCCTACAGAATTTTTTCCCGCCAAAAGTATTTGCAGTGGCCATCCCTCTCTTGGTTGGAGTTATCGGTCTGATCGTGATAGGTAATAAAAAAAATCAGATAAAACAAATATATTGATAAAAAATATGCAGAAAATTATATCTGTCTATTATTCATTGAAAGTATTTTTTGCATTATCAATAACATCGTATGATTTGACGCCTTCTAAATTTATTTTTAGGTTTATTCGCCAGTGTAACGATGTTACAGAAATCACGTGCAAGAAAATTCAAATCTTCATGACCAAGTTTCATTTGCCCACCTCGCCAACGTGACAAAATCTGATTAGCTCAGCATGGTTGACTAACTGATGGAAAACGAGGATGTTTCCCCATGCTTAAAAATGATAATTCTTAATTAATTAATTTTATATGAACGCATATGTAGTCTGTAGATCTCATATACATGTACTAAATAAACAGTGAAATAATTTTTTATAATAAACTTTGTATTAAAAATCTAATATCACAATTAGAACCATTTAATCTTGTTATGTTAATCAATCATAAATATTAAAAAAAAACTCGTATAAATTCAACTTGGGACCCCCTGAATAGTGAATATTAATGGAGATACAATTTTATGACATGGAATCACAGCTGCCATTATTAAAATCATTTTCGAGCAAAAATTGCACTAAATGGATGACCCTTTGCACTTTTCAGTTTCTTGAAATCTATATCCTGAAATCCAGCTTTCTTTAAAGAGTCCATGTATCTATGTGGGTCTGTGTTTCCGTATTTTAAGACTCCCGCTTCTTCCGCTACTTTTAGACCCTGTTCGTTCAGTACAGCTACCATGTTTGCATTTTGTTTCATTACTCTATGCAATTCTCCAGCACACGCAACCTGATCATCCCAAAAATAGTAACAGTTGCAGTGAAACACGTGATCAAACATGTCGGATTCGAAAGGCAGTTTTGCGACATTTGCCAGTATTAGTTCAACTTTTCCTGAGTTTATCTCAGTCTGGAGTAAACGTCCCGCCTTTTTTAACATTGCTTGGGAGATCTCGACTCCATAGACCTTACCCTTTCCATCTGTAAAGATAAAACACAATATATATTTTAAAAGGTATAATACGGGGGTATTTAGGTAAATATAACTAGTTCTTACTGAACTTGTAGGATAGTGTCATGCTGTAAATTTCGAATTTACCAGATGACAGTAAATACAAAATTTACAAGTTGTCATGTTGTAAATTTCGTATTTACTGCCACCCGGTAAATTCAAAATTTATAATATGACATTATAGGAATAAAGAAGGAATAAAGAAATGAAAGTTTTAAATTTTAAATGTATCCTGCAAGTGTTAATCTCTCCCAGTTTCTCTTTTTGATGAGTTTACATTTATAACAATAATCTTATCATTTATAATTAAATTAATAACCTTTTATTTTAGTATGTGCCTCTTCGAGTCCAAACCCCGGACCAAATCCCACTTCTAGAACAATATCATCTTTAGAAATGTTGCACACGTTGACAGCGTTTTTCTCCAAGTTTTTATTTTTTTCTTCAAAAACGTATTTCTAAAAATGAATAAATTGCGTAGTGAATCGTCATAATAAGTACATGTACATGTATTTGAATATTAGATGTATGAAATTGATCTGAACAAGAACTTGGGAAGCTTATGCTGACGAACCAGCCTGCCGGTCCACTTTTTGGGTGCCTCAGATTTCTTGCTATAGCTTCTTTAAATATTCCCATCACCTAAAATGTAAGCAGAGAGCATATCGTTGAAAATGTTGAATATGACGTGTTTATTCTCAATCTCTTTGTTAGGGTCCAAAATTCTAATAGTCGCTTTACAACGACTATCGGAATTTCGGAGCGTATTAAAGATCTGATTTTGAACAGATTGAGTTAATACATGTAATTTACATATTAAAAAAGAAATTTATTTCCTGTAAGATTACAAGTGTTAAAGTAGTATGCATATAAAGATACATGTACCAGATGAACAATCGCAATTTACAGTATTTGCAATTTAAAATTATTGTTTCATTTAAGACATGTAGATACTAAATCAGATCTTTAATACGCTCCAAATTCCTATAGTCGTTGTAAAATTGGCTAGGGCAAATAAAGAAAAGGTACTACTGCTGCCCTTACCAGCTTCCGTAAGATACATGTACAAATTAAAAAAAATCGATCCTTTAAACTGTTACTGTAGACTAAAAACAAAATATTAACGATATCGGGAATAAAATTAACACGACATACATGCGTAGTTTTTCTGGAGACTTGACAAATTTAACTTAATTATATACATACCGCATGATACATGCAGTACATGTATATCGTTGCAACATGCAGTACATGTATATCGTTGCAAGGGGAAGGAGGGGGGGGGGGATAGCAAGATACAAGTATCCCGAGGCCAGGACTATTTCAGATTTCCCCAAGGAAAAACCCGAGGCAAAAGTTCCATTGACTTTGGGAACTAGAATCTTGCTAAATCCTTTTTGTCTGCTTATTACACAAAAGTAAAATCTATACATGTATATCTACATACGAATCAGACTTTGAAGACTATATAACAAGTACTACATGTATTAATGGCGCATGACAAAAAGGGGATTATATAAGTCCGTTCACAGAATTCACAGGAAACTATTAATATATCTATCGATCTAAATTTAAAAAGGAAAAGTAGAGGTTCAATAATTATGAATGGGGAAATAGTGCCGTCCTCGGGAAATTGGAATTTTGCTTACTATTTTGACTATATATTATACCATTCTCTACCATCGGCTCATACATTCATTGTCTGAGAGAGGAACGAATGACAACTCTGCGTAGGAGATTGATATTGTACAGTTATTCAAAGTATATCTTTGAGGGAGTAAGCAAGATTCCAGTTTCCCAAGGCCAGGACTATTACCCGAAGCAAAGCTAACTCCCGCAATGATATACTTTTAAACTGTTTATTTCACCGATACAATCGTAAACTTTAGAGGATTCAGATAGTGTGGTTTCAAAGCAGGGATTAGCTTACTGAACTAACACACGGGGATTAGTCCAATATATAAGTAAAATTTTGAGGATTACGGATAACCGTGATTACGCTGTAGCTTTCGAAGCAGGGACAAGCTCACTTGACGTCAGTTGACGAACGCACGGGGATTGCGCCTCGGGAAATAGTCCTGGTCGAGGGGAACTGGAATCTTGCTAACTCTCTCAATGATATACTTTTTAACTGTTTTATCTGATAATACCGATACAAAAGTAAAAAAAAAAGAGGATTTCGAATGACGGGGAATTAGCTTCCTGACTAGACACACGGGGATTAGTCCATTAACATAATTATTAGACCGATTCAAAAGTTAAATCTAGAGGATTACGGATAACCGGGAAATTAGGGATTAGCTCATTTGACTAACGCATGGAGATTAGTCCATTCACAGAGATTTCTAGGGAATTATTCACATTTTACTGCCTGATTTTTATATAAGAAAAAATCAGTAGAGGTATAATAATCATATCGATCTATCGATCTAATGTTATGTAGGGAAAAATCAGTAGAGGTACATGTATAAAAGTATATATTTGGAACGTCTGTTATAGTTAAAATTTGCACGCATGGGCTCTTGTATATCGTAAATGCCAACAACAATATTTTAAATAATATTAATCATCTAGAACTTGACGTAAAAGTTGGTAGTTTGTATGTATGAAATTCGATGGTTGTATTTTAGAAGAAAAATACAAGGATCAATTTCTAGAACTTTTTTTTGGAGAGAGACCTATATGTTTTATGACGTTCATAGGACACTCACTGATAAAATTTAATATTTATATACATTTATATATGTAACCGCTGCATTGCTAAACTTATATAAAAAACTATTACTTTGAAAGTGAATATAAAATGTTTTTAAAGAAACTGGATTAAACATATACTGTACTTTACCATGTTAAATGGGAAGGTGCATTTGGCTTTCCGGTACCCGTAATATTTCGTCACTATGATGTTTTAAACTGTCCAGATGGACTATAGTATAATACGATCTCGCACAATTATACACTGACTGAATTGGTGTTGACCAATTATAACAAATTTGAACAAAAATGATCTTTTCTCTCTTCCCTCTTTTATTACTTGTCAAACATTTTTTTTTAATGTATAAAGTCAGTTGTGCCCCCCCCCCAAAAAAAAACATACTAGGTAACAAATTCAAAGTTTTTTTTAATATTGTAAGAAATTATTTACGAAATCCCATTGCACTTATTTTCGAAGGATAGAAAATATATTTTCGCGTTATATCGCTAAAACTTTCGCGAATAAACGCGCAACTTTCGAGTTGTAAAACGTAACAATTCCGTAATATCGCGTTACTTTTCACGACAAATTATGTTGTTGACACGATATCATAAGTCGTTTTCACGAGATAATATCTCTTTTTCATGAGATATTATGTCGTTTTCACGGTATGTTATTTCGTTTTCACGAAGTAATATGTCGTGTTCACTAGATAAATCTTGTTAAACGAGACAATTTTCCCTCGCATCTTAAAAAAATAACTTACCACCGTATATGATAATAACTCGCTGAATTATTTTTCTTCAATCTATATCAGGCACGTAGTATCGGGCCAGGGGAGGGTATACGTAGTCCACTCTTTTTCCAGACATAACTTTTTGATTAAGAAAATGTTCATTGACACAGCCCCCCCCCCCCCCCCATGTTTAGCTTGTAAAGATTTTCGGGTAAGTTTTTTTTTCTCTAGGTTGCCCCCACTCACTCACTTTCAAAAAGGAGGCTACATGTACGTCCCAATAAAATTTCTCAAATAGACCGGATTCATGACGCACCCATAAGTCTTCATTTTTTCGGAAAATAAAGTTTCGTTCGCATTGGGGTCCATTGTAAAAATGGCCAAAGAAAATGTTGATTATCAAAAGCTACAAATCGAATTAGAACAACAAGAACTCGAGGTAATGTGCCAAGACAGACATCAGTGATAATTTAATTGCAGCATTTTTATTGAATACATAAAACGATATAACTTCAGTATTGTCCAGTAATGAAGCGAAATTCAGTTAACTCGAATTTTCTCTTCATTTGTTTATTTTTAATGGGTGTGTGTGAACATATATTTACTCTTTTTATTCGAATAGAATTAACACTTGATGTTCGTAAAAAATTTTTGTACAACAGTGATTAAATAATGGAATAATCTGAAGTCCGCATAAACAACATCTTGTTTTATACCTTTGGTTTCTGGTCCAAGATAAATGTTCATGATTTTGTGCATTGCATTTCAGTCTGCAGGAGGAGGGACATCACCTCAGGTGTATAATCAGCTGTTAGCCCTGTACCTTCTTCACAATGACATGTAAGATTATGATTTAAAACAGACAGACATAATATTTCTAATGATTTTTCTTGATATATAGTATTAGCCCCTCACAATAACTGCAGTAGTACTCTTTTGCAGGGCGATTTAATAACTTTTGGTGAAGATTTTGTTGATAGATAATGTAATTTAAGATAATTTTAATTAATATTGATAGATAATTAATTTATAGGCCTCTATCTCTGGGCCCCTATTAAGCAATTGCTTAAATTATGTCATATTTCACCAAAATATATCATTTTGCCCTGCAAAAGAGTACTACCACAGTTATTGTGAAAGGACCTTGTATAGATTTTGTCATATTGTAAGAAGGTCTACTATGGCTTTTATGATTATTACATTATTTTCATTTTATGTCATTTTAATGTCTTCAATTCCAGGTGCAATGCAAAATTTTTATGGAAAAGAATACCACAGTCAGTCAAGAGCGTAAGTCAGTTTCCTTAAAATTTTTGCCAAGAAGAAGTCCCAATCTTAGGCTGCTCATACTTGACATACAAGACTAAACATCTTTTAATTATTAAACCTTGTCTTGTAGTCGAGTCCTGAAACAGGTCATATTTGGGCAGTGGGACAGAAGTTGTGGTTGAGGGACTACCCAGGAATCTATGAAGCATTAAAGAAAGAATGGTCAGAAAGTGTGCTACAAATAATGGAGGCAGTGAAAGGTAAAATAATACACACTCATTTTTTGAACAAGATATTCAACTATAAATTGTATCTGGAAAATTATCCTTGATCATTTTAACAAAGTCTTGGCATTCAAATCTGTCATTTCTCTCTCTTCTTGAAAGCTGCCACAAGAGAAAGAGCCATGAGACTAGTATCTAAAGCCTACAGTTCCATCAATGCTGAAGAGTGGGCTGTTTTTATGGGAATGCCTTCAAATGAGGCTATACAAGGTTTGCCCTTCTGAATTTTCCCAGTATGTTTTATCTTGTTACTGACATTGGTGCTGATGGGGAATTTTTCACATTAACAATAAAGTGATTAACACAAGAGAAGAAAACATGAGACTTAAGATTCTTAAGAGCTTAACTGCTATGCTTGATATGCTTATACAGGTAGCTTGTAAATGAAACTTTGTTTTGGTTTAATCTGAGTAATTCTTTTTGTCATATACAGCGGCAACCCAAGAAGGGTGGACATATGACTCTGCAACTAAGTATATTAAACCTAAAAAGCTAGGTAAGAGCATTCTTTAATAAATTCATTTTTCTAATGATTATTGTGACATTTATATGATCACTTACCAATATTCACTGTTGTAATTTCAGTTTAATTATTTTTTTTCAACAAATGTCAGAAAACTATTATTATTTTTAAAATTATGATTTACTTCTTGCAGTGCCTGCCAAGGATCCTGAACTTTTAAGTGAGCAGCAGTTATCAGTTCTAACAGACTATGTGTCATTCTTAGAGGCGTGAAAGACAGATTACCTGTGATATACTTCTGTTATTGGTGCATGCCGACATGTTGCTCCACAAACATCCAAGTGTCTATCTGAACAAAAAACCATTCTTTGATGGGAGATATACAAAAATGTAGTAGAATATATACAGCTTGTAAAATTATAAATATGTAGACACTGCTTAGATGTTGGCATTTTAAATGACAAGTACAATGTAACTTTAAACAGTGTACATGTATTCCCTTGAAGTAAGGAAGAAATTTGAAAGGAATTACTTTAATCTGTTGTTTTATTAACATTTTGTAATGTCTACATACTCTGCATACTTATGATTAAATGTCATCATTCATTATGTAATATTCCTAATTTTTTTTTTTATTTCAGTTAAATCTGAATAAACTTTCTCTTTAAAAAGTAACATAGCTCAATTTTCAATTGGTGTTTTGAAATAGAATTGTAGCCAATTTCAAGAAATTTCATTGACCAAAGTACTTCAATAATGACCCATGGCTGCTTTTGATTCAATCCTGTACACCAGAAATGGCATAACTGCAATATGGAGCATTTCCTTTAACTTGTGTAAAAACCTGATAGTTGTGATCTGGACTAAATTGAAGTTACTGGAGGCAGAGAAAAGTCAAAATAGAAGATAATTTTCTTGTACACCCATCCTTTTATAGGTCGAATTATGCTATGGGCTTTCCTATCTTATTGTTAAGTTTTTCATGTCTGGGCACAGGCCTTTATTTCATACAGTATGGTAGTTTACCACTATTCAATGATATTATATAAGAAGATTATTTTCGTAATTTTCATTGGCTGAAAGGACATCATGTGATATTCCTCCTTTTGTGATATCGACGTGAAAGTGCGTCGGCGGATAATGATATCGCACGACACAGCGTTCCGTTGCACTGAAGTTACATAGAACGTGACGTCATAATAAAAGAAGCATGTTTTAACCATTGTGACGTAATGATGGCCAAGTCTATTTAGTTAGGGTCAGTGCATTCTTTTTGAGTGATTATATAATATATAACTATTATGGACTTCAGTGAACGGTCAATATGTGGTTATAAGGACTCATGGCAATTGATATTGACCTCAGACACAGTAAATGATAGTGACCTTGCAGGCTTTGTCGTGATCACTTTCTGTGTATTCGGTCAATATCAATTGCCATGAGTCCTTATAACCACATATCGACCTACACTGAATTCCATACTTGTATATTGTATAGAAGTAAACAAGCATATTGTATGAAACAAATGAATGTGTGTCTGAGTCATTTTGTTAACCAATGATACAGCATGGGAGGGGGACTTGTTTTGCAACCTGAAAGTAGGTGATGGTTACATCCTGATTATTTAGCATACTATGACAATGGTCCATTAAACCTAGTCAGTTGATGCACCTTTTGAAAGAGGAGGGGGAGGATTGTTGTCTACAAGTAAGTCATTTTAATTTGGGAATTGTAAAGCTATACATAAATTTTGTCCAAGTAATGTCTTTCATGATCCAAGATCTTTGTCAGTTGAAGCATCATGTGGGATAAGAATAAAAATTACTGATATTACTAAAACTAAATTATGAATGGACACCTTCACATTTTCAGTAACCCAGAGGAGCTTCACATCTATAACCAGCACCACCTTTAAAATGGACTCAAATTCTGGCTAACTAAATATCATAGTAGAGATGGTGCATCATGGTGGCCATGTAAAAGGCCCTGCTTTCAGCAATTAATGCGATGTGAGGCAGCAGAAAGGGGTTTTGACCTTGACCTAGAAACTTCGTTTAAGGTCAATGCACATCCATTGACCAGTGGCACTCTGCGAGTGAAGTATGAACCACATTGGACCAAGGGGAGAGAAGATATAATCCAGATGGACAGCTAGACAGACGGATGGATAGCCTGATCACTATATGGCACCCATAGAGCTAAGGCCCTAACAGGAATGATGCATTCACAGCTAAACACTACTCTTAACAGGGTAAATGCTAAATATGATTAAATTTCTTTTATGAATTACCCATGGATGGACAGAACTGCACCTCTTCCCATTATAGAATTTCTTGGTTAGCAGGTTCTTTTATGTATGACACTACATGTATCAAAATGTAAAGAATAGCAAAAGTTTAGAAGAGTTTATAGAAAGTAAACAACAACAACAGAGTTTGTAAAATTTACTTGTTAAAGACATTTTACTTCATACAGAGCCATATAAAAAGAGAAAACAAATGTTTTATCAAGAGTTGTACAAATAAGCAGACATCTCAAGTGTCTGATCTAGGGTAGTTCAATTTATAAACAGGAGAGAGTGCAACTTCGTTAACATAAGCATGTTTTGTTTCCATTGTTTGATGAAAAGTAAACATAAGCATATTCATTACAGAAATTTCAGGCTGAAATACACTGCAGTTCACATTCTGAAGCATAAGCTTAATAACTTTATAGTTTCTGTGAGCTTCAGATTAAAAAGAAAAAAATAAATGAAGACTCACAACTTAATTTTACATTGGCTATATTAGTACATTGTAATTATGAAAAATTAAGTAGCATTAGAAAGTAATTATTTCCTCTGACACCTTAATGATTTATAATATGAAGCTATGATGTAGTTACAATGGAACCCAATTATAGCAAAAACGAGTAAAACTAATATCTGCATATAGCAACATTTCATCAGCAAGTCCAGACAAATGAAATAGCAGCAGAATATGATAATACATGTGTATTTTGCTTATTCTTTTGTTTGCTATTTCTGTGTTTCATGAAAATGGGATTTTTTTAAAAAGAGAAATTAGTTTTAAGTACTGTAAACCAGCTTACTTTTTTTCTTTAATTAACTTGCAAATATTTCTTCCCATGAAAATTTTCTGTAGTTATGTAATTACGTAAGTGAACATAGAGCATTTCCTTTACCACAAAAAATTAACAAGACATGGATTGATTTCAAATCATTAATAAAAGTAGGACAAATAATGGTTGCTTTACAGTTAACTGAAGTACATGCTGTTTCTGATTAAACACCTGCAAATTTGATTCCATCTACAGATTTTAATTCTGGAATAGAAACATCACTAAATATTTTCCTACGATATTAAAAAAAAAATGATCTTATATAAATATTGAAAGCCTGAAAAGAAATTTGAAATTAAAAAAAAAAGAATATTCTTGTAATTATTTCTACCACTCTCTTTTTAAGTATATGATATAATAAAAAAAAAACAGCACTTCTTAGATACATCACATATATAATCCATTACTTGATACACTGCACAATTCAAATAAATAAATATATTTTGTAATAATGTATGACTTTCCTTAGTAACCTATGTAAAGTATATAAAACATACAGGAACGTCTTCCTTCTCTATCACATTCAAGCTAGACAAACACATCTAAGACACAGATCCACAGTAAAGTACACATGTACTTAATGTCAACACTATAAACACAGTGCACATGTACTTATAAATCACTCAACACTAGCCTTTCAATACAGCTATATGTACATCTACATTTACGTGCCCATTGCTGAGATTTATACTAGGATTTTGCAATTCATGGTAATATCTTTCACCCTAAATATACCCTCTTGATACAAGAATTCCTGTTGGAGTATATAAAACTCTGCTCTGGGCTCCAAAAATTTCTTAAATCATATATTGCACCTCTGTCATGTTGATTTAATAGACAAATAATCTCAATCATTCACTAACACTTATTTTCTGCATCATTTTTCTACAGCTTGAACTCTATTACTATATTTTATAAGTTTTAATAGATTTTGACAAAATATTTTTTTTTTGAAGGGAACATACTGGTATTCTCTAATCTGTAAAATTTAAGCATCAGAAGTTATGAAAGAAAGAAAAAAAAAACAATGAGAAAATTGATTTGGAAAATAAACTAATACAAATTTAAAAGTATGACCAATACCTAAATGATGTAAACACACATTAGTAATACATGTACCAATGTATTTCTTTTATATTAAATAAGCAGAGACTACTAAAGAGCAAAATGGAACAAGCTTAACTGGCCTAATTTTGAATGCATTGGTAATCACATAATGAAATCAAAATAGTTTGATTAAAATACTTGTATAAAGTCACAAGGTATAAATATCTTTATAAAGATTTTGATACTGAACCAAATAATGCCACCTATAGTAGAGTTTATGTTACTACATTTATATTATGCTCTCTAACAATACAATGAGCACAAGCCTTCAGATCTATGACCTACAGTTAACAATCTATCACAATTATGTGCTTGACCAGATGATGCTTTTTTTTTCTTTTGTTCACATCTATTCATTTCATTTATTTACATTCCTTAGAATGTATTCCATTTCATGGATAAATATTTCTAAATGGTAAAACACTAAACTTAGCAGGTAAAGAAAGCAGCACTTATAATAACATAAATTATACAACTTGTACATAAAAAATAACACACACTTTCACGGGTTTGAACTACAAACAATTGATTGACTACTAGGAAAAAATGGAATTTCTTTAGGAAGGGGGGTAGAACATGGTTTATATGCATACAATACACACACACACTGATTTTTTTTTCTGTATTGGCATATTTCCATTACACCACTCATTTAAGTATGCAATCCTCTATGCTTAACAATAAGAGAGCTGCACCAAGTTCTTGCATAATACAGTAATTTACATATTGTAAGCCACATATATTGGGTCTAGCTGATCGGCAAGGAAACCATCCCTCAGGTGCATTCTCTGTTTCTCTCCCCGCGAGTTGATTGGAATAACTCCTGGATCCACCACTACTACCACCCCTACGATCAGGTAGTGTTCCTCTAGTGTTACATTGGTTACCAGGGGAACCAAGTCCAAAGCCTCATTTTCATTTCCTTCCAACTCCACCACCACAACCAATAAATTTGTCCAGGTAAAAACAGCACTGCAATTTACAAAACATTTTTTATATGTCAGATGCTCTCCTTATTCCATCTCAATGTGAAAATAAATTTTCCTATTGCTCCATAACCGGAAACCAATATGACAATGTAGCAACACTTACCATTCACAGATTTTGCGATGACTCCTAATGACACTCATTTCTATGTCAATCGGATGGTACCTCATTCCTCTCAACATGATGGTTTCATCAAGTGCACCCACAACAAATATTGCATCATGCCTCTCTGAAAACAACAAATGATTGGTCAAAAAAGTTCTTCAGGCTATAAAGTAAAAATTCTTGAAAAAAAATTAAAATAGCAGTTTTTGAAAATTGCACAGATATGGACAAACCCATTTTTTAATAATTATTTTTTTTTACCTCCATCACTTTGTGTGAGCTCTGTTCGCCGCACAAAGCCGAGGAATCCCGTTCTGGCATACTGCGTTGTGGTGTCACCTGTCGCTAAATGAGAGTCGAAATGCTCTGCGTGCAGCGAGTCATCACCGTATATCATGAAATACCCTGATGCATTGTGGGGACTGTTTACCCAAATCTGTCAAGACCAGAGATATACAATCATGATGATTGATGAGTCCAGTACAAAGCCTTAACTTACATGGGGATAAAGACTTGATCAGGTAAATGTGTAAGCTTACCTCCCCTAGGTGGGAATCAGCACACTGTCCCTTTGTTTCTGGATTAGCTATCACAACTTTGACACCTGGCAACAACTGTAATAAACATATAAAACATTTCATCACACTACCTTCAAGGCAAACTTTGATATGTTAAGAAATAATTTTAATGATTCGTTCTCAAAACCTTTGGTAGATTATATACTGTTTACAGGGAATTTTTTAACCCCCCCCCCCATTTTTTTAATTTTGTTTTGCCCTGCTTATGGGTGAATTTAAAATTGGGTAATAAAACAGGGCAAAATTGTTTGTAAAAATAACATGGGGCAAAAATTACTCTGTATACAGTAATTAGAGTGTAGTGATTTTTTTTACCTTGCCAGATTCCATTATGCAAAGACTGTGAGGACTTCCCTTCTCCACTAGAGTAACTCGGTCGTTCCTCATTGCTCGCTTGTCAACATACACAGTGGTGGGGTCAGGGCAGGAGGCTCCCTACAAATAAATTGTATCTACCTTAAAGATCCTATGTAACTTCAAACGTTATTTTTGACAAAGTTACACAGCTGAACTGGGGGACATCTTTCTGGAGTATCAATATCTTGAATACTATACATGTGCTCAAGTAAGATGGTAGTTCAAACCACTTTTTCTTTATGTATTTTAACCTGAATATCCTGAATCCGGGGATATCTAAACAATTTTTTTCAGCATATTGAGTTTGAGACAACTACATGTACAGGTAGGTTCAACAACATATTCAACATTTTAACTTACTTTATACGGTCTGTTTCACAGCAATACAAGAATATATGGACAAGTTTTTATCTCTTTATTTATACAATACCTGTAATGCCATTCCTAGGTTGACTCTGCAGCCAAAACTTGTGCTGACGGACCGAGGGGTAAGTCCGAGGTTAGCAAATAACTTTGTGAAAGACGTCGTTAGTAGGATCCTGGGTCGCTCCTCTGCTATCACACAGCATGTCCGCACACAGGACAGATTAATCCCCCTTTGCTGGAAACCAAAAAAATATGGAACATGAATTTGTAGCTTTTTTAACAATAGTTGGACTGAATGCACTACTGCTATTTTGTAACTCATTGTACTTCTTTTGCATTAATTTACCTTTAATGTAGTAGTTGATGTGCCTAACCCTCTTGTACACAATTCCATCACTCCATATGAACAGAAAGTGTCCCGCACTATAATACAGAAAAAAAATCTAATTTTCACTGAAGTTTTTTTTTTCCACAAGATAACATCTTGTTTAGATAACCTCTTGTTTAACAGAGTGTATCTCTAAGAAGATTCTGATTAGTAGACATGACAACTTACCTTTATAATTGCTGACAGCAGTAAGCCAAACAGCTGGATTGGTTTCCACCTCTGATGGAGCGATCAGTATGGAATGATGACCAGAGTATATACTGAAAGTGAAATCATCAAGAGGTCAATACAGTTTACTTAAAGATCTCTTGACTGGTTTTTAAAATCAGTAGTCTCCCTAAGATTCACCTATATGGGGAAAAAAACCAAAATCTTAAAATACAAATATAAGAGTAACGTTTTACCTTGAGAGACACCAAAGGACAAAGCCTAGTCCACAATATGGGTCCAGACACAGAGTTACTTCCCTTGAAGGGTATAACTCACACTGTAACTTAATGGACCGACAGAGAGCAGTGGCCGAGGCATGAGACATCTGAAATGATTCAGCATTTATATATAACAAACTACTTATTACTGTGTGTTACAGACATATGGGTATGATGATAGTATTTTAAGTTGTGTTGCTTGCAACACTTGTACATGTACTTAACTGAAAACCTTATATAACACATAAACAATTTATTTTTGCCACCTCAAATACACCACACAAACATTATTAAAATTTTCATTTAAAATTATTTTTTTAAGATTTATTTTTTGCATTTCACTAAAAATGAATTGCTTTTCACAACTTCCTGTTTCACTGACCTTGACCCCTGCTAACATTCCAGTGGTTGATACACTGAAGTCTAGGTAACAGATCATCTCTGGGGTGGGGGCTCGATAAATGGCTGCTAACTTCTTTTTGGGAAGGTCATCTGTGTCCAAGATAGTGGGCCAGGACTTGGACTCTAATATCTGTGTTGCCTCCTGAAATAAATTATCTTATTTCCTATCTAGCTTGTAACACGAGCTTTGATTGGTTACAAAGTCGGGTGTAAATATCCGTGCACCCGACTTGAGCCGGGTGTAAATAAAACGTGACGTCACAATGCATGCATTCTCTATGATAAAAACCAAATAACATGACGTCACGATGCATTGTAGTACGTAGTTATCTAATCGATAGTTTGAGACACATTCTGATGTTTACAAAGCATTTTGATGGGTACAAAGGAAATAAATTCGTTATCCAGGTCCAATCAAGGGTGTACGGGGATTTACCCCGGGTTTTATTCCATACACCCTTCGGCCTGCGGCCTCAGGGTGTATGGAATCCCCCCCGTACACCCTTGATTGGACCTGGATAACTAATAAAATTCATGTTTGATCAGTTGTAACACCTTAGATATAGTAGCTGAACTTTAAAAGCAATGGATATCTGATGCCAATGAAGGACACCTATAAAATTTTCTTTCTCTGAAGATCCTGAACCTACCTTGGATTTGAGTAATTTATGTACAATACTGTTGGTAAGAATGGCAGAGGATTTGCTGACTTCTACAATCATTTTGACTGTGGGGAGAGTGGTGGCTATGTTCTGTGGGTGAGGGGGACGAATGGTGACAGGGACACAACCCACATACAAACACCCGTAAAAAGCTGCTATCAAATCTACACCTGTAAGTAAACAGAAATAAAGTGAAATATGGAATGTATAAATCTGAATTAATCTGAAAATATAAGCCAAAATATAATTCACAGAGATGGTATGTGATCCCAAACAATACAGAGAAAAAAATCATAGCCCATGTCCTTATTTACCTGGATGATAAATCAGAGCCACATGGTCCCCCGTGTTCAGTTTGCCTTTCTCCATCAGCATACAGCCAATCCTTTCTGCACGCTTGTGGAGCTGTGAACAGGACATCTGTACCTGGGGCTGAACCTGAAAAATGTCACTGGTTCAGGATCTCCTGGCAAATCTCCAGACACATGTTACAAAGCAAAACAGACATAAATCTAACTGTTTGTTCAAACACTCAACAGTTGATTTAGGTTCCTTATATAGGAATACTGAATACAGTGATACATTTAGTGCAGCAAAAGAACATGCCATTCATTCAAATCTCATTCACTTTTTTTGAGCACATGCTTTTGAAGTGCATGATATAGGAAAGCATTATATGTACCTTACAATTTAAAATTATGCATGGATGTAGACTCTTTAACACCAGATGTATTCAGTTGAAAAAAATTGTTACTTTTTAGTAAAATCAAGAAATCCAACCCAGAAGTAATTCAAAATTCACACAGACCACCACTTTTATCAATCATACTTAATCAAATGATCACAAAGATAAGTTTATTTTTATGACTATAACTACCAATGCATTATTATCTAAATCTAAAAATTTAAAAATACTTGTCTGATTTATTTCAGAATTCTTACATATAAACTTTCAGCAAGTCAAACTATCTATCAACAATTTCTTTCTGTGAAAGAAGGCACCAAGAGATACCAGAATTTCACAAACTTTATATAGACATGGAAAAACCATACAATCTAGAGGAACTTGTGTCCAATCCCTTTGACATATTGTCAACAGAATATGTTCAAAACAAAAACAAACTGAAAGAGCTGACCAATACAGTGGACTGCAAACTGATACAGCAAACCCTTGCCCTTTTAACTATGAACCTTTATCTTCAATAGTTTACCACTTTATTACATGCTGCAAATTGTCAACCAAGACTTAAGGGCATTTTAAGACAGCCAGAAACAGCCATGCAACCTTTACAAAGTATCAATATATTTTTGCATATCAATATAATGGTACGGTACAGCAGCCTCAATATCCATGTAATGCATGTTATATCTACTATATGGATGCTAGTATATATAATAATCATAGATGTAGCAATACAAAAACTGATAAAAGACCTGACATAGTTTCAAGGATTATGGATAGCATATGTTTTGTAATACAAGGCCAGCACTCCCAGTCAACAATGATACAAACCTGATACGGCCATTTTCCTTGTATCTAAAATTCAATCAAGCAGATTTAATTGCTTTTGTATTATATTGAATAACCTCTATATGCTCTTGATTTTTCTCACTAGCCATGCTCATCATCGTAATAATATTAAGATAAATACAGTAAGTAACCTTTGCAAACTATGAATGCATATTAGTTTTTGACTCATTTGAACTTCTATTTATATTTGTATCAAAAATATAAAATCAAATCCTGAATGAGAGAGCATCAGAATATTTTTCATATAATACACTGTTTCCTTCAATCTATTGCAAAATTGAGATTAAATGTATTAAAAGGGTATCATCTCCCTTCACGCAAAACGCCATCTCTACAAAATATGTTCTATTTAAGCATATAAAATATCTTTTTCTATGAAAACATCAATATTGAATTGGATTTTAAAACTTGTTTTCATATTTTTTTCTGCGTGATATAGGTGACGTTTTTGGGGGTAAAAGGTAATTTTAGATGCGTAAAATACAAACAACACACTGAGCATTAAAATATTACAAAAAACACCAGCATTAAAATATTCAGCCATTCAGTCATATTTTTTTTAATTTTCATTCCCATATTGCACACAATCTCCTTGGAGTATTTATGGGGTCATTAGACTCACCTTGGAGTTGAGCAATGTGAACACAATATGATCTGGTGTTGTCTGAGACCTCCAGCGAAGGATTTCTGTTAAAAACATGTGCTGAAAACACAAAAGAAATAGCTTGTTAAAGAAGTGGCATATTTTTTAAATTTCAAGTAAATCACACTATACAGAAACAGATTTTTATTTTTTTTTTTACAGCTATTTAAAACTACATATACTAGCTAGGGCTAAATACAAACTAAATACATGTGTACATATAATTTGTTATCTACTACTTTCTTAGGAATGTTAGCATTGAGTGAAAATTGTCTATGTTTTGTTAGTTAATGTTACATCAAAGATGTATACATATATACACTACTTTGACTCGTAAATAAACATATCTGAATAATTTATACATGTATTTCAAATGATCAAAAAATTAAAATGAAAGGGAAAAAGCATAAGAAATAGTAATAAACTATGGTATCATAAAAAGATTATAAAGCTTATTAAAATTAATATAATAAAAAGAGGAATTAAGTAAACTATACATGCATACAAAACTAAATAATAATACTAAAGAGTAAATTATCCGAAAATAAAATAACTATACCTGTTAGGAGTAGCAGCTACTGTTAACTATCACACAGAATTCTACTACATCATGCTTATAAATAGAAGTGAGACATACTTGAGGACCTACTTTACGGGCAGTGTCTGACTCCTCGTCAGTACTGCCCAGTTCTCGGCCCTGGGCCTGGGCCATGCGGGCTCCTTGTACAATGTTCCCGACGTGGACCGCAGAAGGTGTGACATCTGAAATGTAAATTTTCCCATTTATGAAAGGCAAAAATATTATCCACAGAGTCGTTCCTTAGACCTGTGGGCTGGGGAATTTCCCTGTCTATAATGACGTAAACGCTGGTTGCTCTAGTATTCCCTTTCACCTCCCTCTTAGGGGAGAAATCCAAGATCCCTGTCTACATTTTTATTGTCCCCTGCTATTTGAATTCTTAGGGACAACCCTATCATCATTTTCTGAATCAGTAAGTTATGGACAAAATATTTCATTCCTGTAGAGTACAGTGAAACATACTTACAGCAAAGTACCAGGGGATAGGAAATTCTGATTTGTTACAAGAGTTATTCATTATGTCCGTAAAAATTAAAATACCGTATAAAACTATACAGCATGAATTAGATATTAATGTGCCTATATGCATGTTTCACTGTATTAGTAGCAGAATGAAGGGAAACCCACCATGTCTTGTAACACAAAACTCTTTAGATTTTATGATACTGTACCCAGTTTCCTCACCAAAAGTATCTCCTTTGGTTGAAATTTGGTGAGCTTGACATTTCAATTGCTTAATACATGTTTTATATACATCTTCTTTCAATACAAATCAATCTAAGTATATTGATTCTGTATAGATTATCCTAGTGTTTCACTCAGTAAAAATGTCTTGAATATGCATTTTCCCTCAGTACCAACAACTTACTGTATAATGCAGAAAGAAGGTATCATTTTTAAACCTTTATCAGGACAGAAAACAGAAAGTTGAATGGTGGAACATGTATTTCTTATTGTACAAATGAGTCATGTAAGTAACTACTCTTGTGAGTAAATATCAAATCTTGTCTATAAAAATCAAGTCCTTTGAAAGTGATTGATGGTCAGATATGTGCACCTGTTTTCCAGTCTGTTGTGAATCAGTAGCTGAAACCCTCATAAAACCTACATTGGCATTAGAAACCTTCACTGCTTGGTTATTTTTGGATTAAAAGCCTCTTAAGGTTTTAAGCATGAATTAACAAAGATACCTCAAAAGCTTTGAAAGATCAAAATAGGACTATTATTGCATGCCTGCACTGTATAATTTTTCAGGAATCATTATCACGTTTTGCCCAGGTAGGATTTGGGTGAACATTTTGATATAACTTGATCTGTGTGCTTCCCATACATATATGTATCTCCACTGCATGCTTTAAAATAATGGAAAGAAAAGCAGAGAACTTGACATAATAATCTGTCTTAACCTTCATTTGCCATCTAATCCCTGTTTTCACTAAATTCTCTACTCCTTGAAAAAGATAATCCAAAAACATTGTCACTCAGTATAAATTCAAAATAAAGAAAGATAGAAAAATAAAGATGTTAAGTTTCAACTGAAAAAATATATAAAAAGAGAATAAGTTTCAAACATAGACTGTCAGAAAATTTGATGATAAAAAAGAAACAACAGTACGTAAAATTAAATACACTGAAAGTAATTGAGCTCTTTAATAAAAAAAATGAGGAAATGTATTTTATAGCTGATTTTTTAAAAAAGCATTTCACAGAAAGGTAGTAAGTCATGCTGGAAGATAATGTGTCCAATCTCTATACAAATAAATGTATAAGTTTGATGTCCGAGTCTTTTGAAGCCATAGCTGTTACATAAATGCCGGAGATCGTCTGTGGCGTGATACTTACACTGAGCAGCTGTAGGATGTAAATAGTCTAAAACACCAACAACCAAGTTAGATCTTTAAACCCCATAGGTCAACAACCAAGTTAAATCGTAAAACCCCACATGTAGGGAGATTTTGAAACCAAAAGAATGAATGTTAAAAAGTTTTCAAAAGGAAAAATGTTTTAGAATATTATCTGTAAGTAAATTTATTCACATCAATGTATTTTGTTAGATTAAATCAATAGTTTTATAAAAGAAAATTAAACTAATATTAAAGACTGTTAGGAAGGTCCATCTCTAAACCTAATACAAACTAACATTGGAAAGGAAAAAATCCCTCTTACTTAACAAATGACTCAGACAGTCGACCTTGACTTAATTAAGACTGACCTGGTCTGTGTTCCCGTGGCTTGGGGAGGTTCGTGACACAGGTGTGGGGACACATCAGGACATTGGCAGGGTGAAGAGAGCCTTCCAGGAACTTCTTCTTGGTTTCTGGTAAATGTATACCACCTAGAGGTGTCTAGAAACACAAAGTAGGTACAATTAATCAAACTGATGGGGTAAATGTGTTACTCTACCCAGAGGCCCTGAAAACAACACCAATGAGCCACAATTACCTTTTGTTAAATGACTGTTGAAATTCCAACATGCAACATTTTAAGTTGGAATAACATTTGATTTCAGAAGTCTAAATACAAGTGTGCATATTACTGCTTAAAATTTCGTTTTAAAAATAATCTAAGTTTGAGTCAAAACATATGGCATTTTTCAGTCAGAATAACATTTCATTGCCAAAGTCTAAATACAAGCATGTGTTAAACTGCATTAGCAAAAAATAAAACTAGAACATCACATCTCGGTACTGACCTTGGGTAGGTAATTGGGAGGGACTAGAGCGAGGCAGTAGACACCCACTTGATGGATACTGTCAACAGCTTGTAACACACGGCTCATCCACTGGAAACTCTAAAGCACAAGAATGAAATATTAAAATAAATTATCCCTGCCCCCAAAACACTCTTTCCACTGCAGAAATGGTGTTAAATTTCATAATAAGTTCCTTTATGATCTGATTTTAATACAATTTGAATTTTACCTCTTCCTCTGTGCAGTCTGGCCGCTGTTCAGCAATTATTATAATCCTTTCATCTTTCAAAACAGAAATTGAAAAGACTGCAATTCTGAAATAAAGAATAGCATTCTGTTCAGAATATGTGAAAATATTTATATTTATTAGAAGAAAAAGCTTTCCTTTTTCTTCACAAAAAAACATCTTTAATTATTAAAGAATACTTATCAAAAATACTTGTTTAGTGAAATAGTACAAAAACAAAACAAGGTTAAACATATATTCATGTCCGAGTGTAAACCGACAAATTATATTCTTCAAATATTTTACCTTCCTCTATAAATAAATTTCATGGGTTCCACGGCTAAGACTGTAGCGATGATGTCATCTGTATTGTGGCGACGTCCAGACACAGTCATCAGGCCTTCCTTACTTCCACATACAAACACCAGCCCGCCCTGTCAAACACACAAAAACAGAACAGGCTTGACTTAAAATGTGACTAAAGGTTTTAAGATTTAGCTTCCTCTGAGAATAAGAATGCCAGTCATGCATGATTTTGATGAATAGGTTGATAAAATAAAATACATGATTGCACACACTAAGTTTTTGAATAAATTCTTCTACACATGAATAAAATTAAGAGTTCTGCTAATAATGGGCACAATTGATACCCATGGCAGTTCCATAAAAATTAGACAGTATTAGATTTTACAGTTTTTATATATCAAAAGAATGCCACAATGTGAAATTGAACAATCACTTATCATGGTTTTTGTAAAGGCTTACTGGACCCAGGAACCCTAGGAGACCTGTCCTGACATATTTCTTGTCAGTAATCACTGTTCCATCTGGGTGTTGTGGTTGAACCTAAAACAAATCAACATCATAATCCATAAATATTTTTGAAAATTACAGTATTTCATTTTACTGGGAAAAAATCATGTTGCATTGCGATACTAAATTTTTGGGGATACCCATCCTTATCTCATTTTATGCAACTCACAATTGAAAGGGGTAAACAACACACATACTCTATTTGAGTGATGACTTTGGGAAACAAAACCAAGAAACAGAAAGCAATCACAGATTTAAATAACAGCTCTTGATTGTGACTAAAAAACAAAGAAAATTTTATATTTCCTGACATGTGCCAAAGGCTTCCTGAGAAATAATTTTAGAAATATACAGTAAATATGGTCAAAGTTTATTATCTAGAACTGAAGGGAGCCCCCAAAACAAACAAAAGAATGAGTAGCTGGGACTTCCAACTGAATTTGACAAATCTATTGTATTAGAGATATCCCTGTTCAAATTAAAGATATTCAACTGTATGATCTAAGATACCGTATAATCCCTATTAACCGCCCCAGGCACTTAGAAAATTGCGATAAGGGGGCGGTTATTTTGGTATTCTTTTTATAATATTTAAAGTCATATTTTAACTTCAAAAAATCTTTTGAAAAATAAATACAAAGTACCACTAAAATAATGTCTTACTTTACTTTAAGGTAGGATTCCTCTCACATTTCTAATATTCAAAAATTAATGAAATTTTCAAGAATCTATCAGTAAGTGATAGTATCAGTGAAATTGAATTTGACATATTAGAAGGTCACATTTCTTTTTCCTTAACATTAAGAATAAAAAAATATTGTTGCTAATCATGTGATACCTACTTCTATTTCAAAACTTTAAAGATTGCTCTTTTTGCATAAAAACATAATACTATATCGGGTCTATAGCTTGATATTAACTGGATATTGCCTAATCCGAATTTTCTCAGGTTTTCTTAATTTTTTAGGATATTTTAGTTATTTTCATATGCTTCCTATATTTAACTTTTTCTTATTTTCAATATAATAAAAGTGTAGAAAAAAACAAAAAGTTTTGAGAGAGTATATTTTTTGAAATCTGCACTTTGAAACAAAAGCAGTTCTAGTTTGTTTGAAAAATCAGAATAATTTGATATATTTTGAAAGTTTAGTCCCTCATTATTAATTTAACTTATATTTGAAAATTTCTCCAAGTCTTCGATTGTGTAAAAATTATAACTGAATTCATTGTTCTATTATAATTTTGAGAGGCAGAAAAGAAGATATTTTCATATGCCATATTTATAGTCCCTGCTAGTTTTCAAACACAGTTTACCATTTCTAATTTGAGTAATGAGGAGAAATTCTTTTAAATTCCTTACAAATATATAAGATATAAGCAAATATACATGTTTCACCTCGTATAGTAGAATTACCTTAAGTATATGCTAAATTATTCATTTTCCACTAGAAATTTGATAATAGACATTTTAACTTTCTTCAAATTGTTGAAAATTTTAATCACCTCAATTGAAAAAGACCTAGGGGGCATTTTTAAGTTAATAAGATATTGCTTCTCAAATCATTTTACAATCTGCAGTTTTATGCTTTGTTTCTGATTAACAGAATAACTGATTTCCTACCTCCAGGCATGACTTGTCCACAGTCCTGTAGGGTGAGGGAGGTCAGACTATTTTCTGTGTCCACTCTCACCACACCGTGACTCAGACCCTGCATGGATAAGATGCCTCGACCAGTCGCACTAGCACTTGACCGCCCCGGCCTGAAAAAAATTCAAACTCTGTAAGGCTCATTTATACACATTAACTGAGAAAAATGCTTTTTTTGCCTCTAAAGTAAGGGTAAACTTTTTAGAGACTTTAAGTCTTTTACCTTCTAATTGAGACAGTTAATGCCTCTGAGGAGCTGGCACAAGGACAAATGGCCTCTGGTTTCAATCCTTTACTTTGGAATAAGTTCAGGAATGCATCACAGGAAGTTAAAGACCCTTTAAAAATAAACAGAATGTTTTGTCAAAATTTGAACAACCATGTTTTCTTATAGCATAAATGACCATCTTAAAATGTCTTTTTATCTAAGATATTGTCTTTTTATATACAATGTAAATAAAATTAAAGCAGATTCAATACTGTAGATTCCTAAATATAAGCATGGAATTAATTATCAAATTTCAAAACACACGAAATCAAATTACTCGCCTTTATTTTAATGGTGCAATAAACTCTTGAAACCGTCCATTTGCGACAGGCTTTGCAAAATATTCGCAAAAATAAGATGGAATTGCAAAGTTTGGGACTAATCATTGCTAAAGAGGAAATCAGTGAAGTATCAACTTAAAATTATCTCCCCTATCACAGAGTTCCTTTCCCATCAAAAAAAAATTTTTTAAAAATCAGGTGATTTATAACTTACTATTTTTTCACACCTTACTGTAGTCATTGCCTTTTTATAAGCGCGACAAAATTTTCACGAATTGTGGTGATTGCTTTATATAATCCATAGAAATACTAATATACGCAAGAATTATTTAACTGAATCCATCAATAATAATCTCTATAATACATGTACACTGTGCTGAAACTATCTTTAAAGGTTGACATATATCTCCATTACATCACAACATTGCCTTTGTCAGACTTACATGGATTAGCTCCATCCGCTACTAACAAAAGCCTCAGTGTGGCAAAACTAATGTCCTTGTGATCCTTCTGAGCTAGAAGTCCCCAGTGCATATCCCGGGACTTCACTATAGCTATTGAAGCTGTCAAAATAAAACAGTTTTGAAAATGAGCTTGATTTTTTGCAATTAAAAGATTAATATTCTTTTTTTATACATGTGCATGTAATATATGCATAAGTTTTTTTTTTAAAAACTTTTTTTGCTGCTAGTCTTGTAAAAATAGTAGTACTCCTTTACGAAACAGTTCAGGAACTGAAACGAACTGCAATCATATTAATCATACATGTTTTAGTATGATACCTTTGTATTTGGTGATCATTTTCATCCATGAGGCTGGATCAACTTTCATCAAGGAATAAGGAATAAATATCACATGCATGCCATTAAACACACTCTGAAATCAGCAAAAATAAATACATGTAAATAAATAAACTTTTCAATGAACATAAAGGTACCAAATTAAAGACAACTTAAGATGATGACAAGTTTTTTGTCCCTCTAAGCTTAATTATATTTTCTTATACTTACACATAATATACCATGCCAGAGACCCACATCTCTTTTAAAATCTAAAACACAGACCATAACTTCACCTGGAAAGAGAATACCTTTTTTGAAATTTTTTCCTTTCATAACTTCATAATTACAGGTATAGTGTCCTTTCATTTTTTTCCATTTCAGATGGCTACAAGTCATACATTTATTTTTGGCCCTTAAAGTGCCATAACACAAGGAAAATCACAGGATTTCCTGACTCACCCTCTGTGTAATTAGAGGCTAGTGTGAGGGTCCTAGCGTGACACAACATGGCATTTCTAGTCACTGTCACACCCACTGTACTTCCCTCCTTACTTTGTGTGTACTGAAATATTCAATATATTGCCTTTACATATAAGAAATTGATAATCTGAAAAAAAGATTCATTTGCACTATGGATGGCAATCATTTACAAAATTGCTAATCGGTTAACCACAAGACAATCCGACAAATTTATGGTTTAATCACATGCACAAAATGATTCCAAATGAATTTTAATGTACTTTGTATCCCTCATTGGTAAATTACTCTGAATCCTACCTCTACATAGGCAGGAATATCCTCTGACTGTTTAGGAGGGGGTTGCCAGTCTTTTGAAGACTTGTTTAAACTATCAGTGACCAACCAGCTCAGCTTGGGCCAACCTTAAATCCAAAACTCATCCATCGAAACAAATACACAGAGTAAATGCATTTTTTATCATTCAAACTATACTTGATAATTTTTTTTTTTAAGTTAGAGCTTTCTACTCCTCAATAAAAATTTTAACAATTAGTGACTGGACATATCTTTTGTAATGAAAACAACTCACCTTTAAACTGTACGACTTCTCCACTGGCCGTCTTGGCCAGACTTTTGTGACACGCCTCTGAGGTGAGGGCCCATTTTACATTGAGACTGCCCAATAAAAACCCTATACCCTGCCCTCCTGCATCCTTTAAAGGGGAAAAGTTTCACTTATTTTTAAGTAAACCAAGATAAGTACATGCAAATGTGTCTCTTTAATAATCTTTCAGATTTCTCTAAGAATAGCTTTGGTAATTTCTTGAATAAATGTAAAAATAATTTTCCTTTTAAGAATTAACATTTTGGCTGGAAATACAAAGTTTCACAGATAGACCTTCTGATAGAAAGACTTACCCTTCTGGACGATGGGACTTCTACAGGTACAGGCACTACACCTGCTTGTAAACAGCCATAAAATCCACTGATAAAAGATATAGGGTCATTGTTTGGATAAACGAGAGCCACCTGAAAAAAGTAATGAAACACTGTATACTAAGTAACTTGTAAAACACATACCATTAATACCAATCATAGACTTAATTGGTCAGTGAATTTTGAAATGGAAAAAATAAAATTACCAGGCTATATAAATTAAGCATATATTTTGAATAAATCAAATCAGTCATTCCAGAACAGACAAAATACACAAGATCTAAGAGTTCATGCAACATCACCATGTTCACATTTGCGGTTGCGTATATTACTGCACAACAATAGCATCTTTTTATCAAAAGGGGACAGACAAGGTCTTAACATCACATTTTATTTGCCTAAATATGGAATTCACATCAAGAAGGTTAAATAAATATAAATGGGTGACTCAAGCAAACCATTTAGTAGCATCTAATGTCTAATACCAATGTAACACCTACCCTGTCATTGGGTTTAATTCCACCTTCCCCTTTATGACCTGTTTTCTGTAACATGTTGTAAGCTATTTTCTGGGTTCTGGCCAGCAGTTTTCCTGCAAAAAAATTAATTAAAACACATCATTGTACCAGCAAATAATACATAACTAAAATCAATAAAGCCTTTGTCATATTTGGCTTTTTATTGTGGAAAAGATTTATTGTTGATAAGTAAAGGTGCCTGTAAATGTGTATCTAAACAATTTCAGAATGATAGTTTAGTTAATGATTTTTTAAACTCATTTTTATGGGACAGATGCTGTCTAAGTTACAAATCATAAGCAGTTAACAATGATTGTGTCAGTGGTAAGCATAAATGTAGGTTTCAGTAAGTTACATACTATTACTACAGTTGAATTTGAGTACCTCAACACCGATATCTCAAATTCCATGGATAAGTTGAAGTAATTTTTAAGACTCATCTACTTTTTCTTAAGTTTTAAACTTCACTATATTGAATCCTTATCAAAGTTTTTTTTTGTTTCACAGTTGAACTTTAAATAACTTGAGACTAATTTTTTGGTGCTAGATCCATTATGAATAATCAATTTCAACTTATTTATTTTAGAAATTATGTGAAAATTTTTCATGTCATTCAATTTGAAATCATCTGAAAAGTAAACCGGATACCTATATTAAATTTGATACTGATTTACAGAAGAGGCCATAAACGTACTACATTGTAATTACCGTTTTCTGAGAGACTGTAGGCAATCTGGATACATTTCCTTTGCCGAATACGAAAAAAACTCCCATATTCATAACTGGTTTTCTTAATTTTTCATTGAAAATGACAGTTTAAAATACAGTTTTGCAGTTTACCTACAAATTATGCAAGGTTATGTGACCAAGCTAAAGTTGTAAAGCATCAACAAAGGAATTTATTTCTCAAGTTGATAAATCTGTAGGCACCTTTCATTTACTAGATCTTGACCTTAACCATGCTTGCTATTTATGCCACATACCATACAGTAATGCTGACTCTAAATGACCTACCATATGTAAGTGTGAGGGATGGTTTTCCGTTCTGGTCTAGGACAGTCACAGCATTAGCTTTGTAACTAGATGATCCATATCTTTGTAATGCTGACTCTAAATTACGAGGCAAACCTGTTGGTATCTATAAAGGGATGATGAAACAAACATCAAAATAAAACTGACGTTTTATTGTATACATAAAAATACAGGTAGAACATAGATTATATTGACAAATATATAGAAATTAATTATGAAATACTATGTTTTATTATTTTACTACAAGTATATATGTATGCATAGATTTGTCTTTACATGAAGGAGAGCTTTAAAAGCATTAATTGAAAAAAAAATTCAATTTAATATGGACTTCATAGGACTAATAGAATTGAACATAGATTTTTAGCTATATCAATGAGCTCTGAAAAACTGTACCATAATAAAGTACACTCTATATATTATTACGTTTAACTGCACATCTCAATAATCAAGTTCAAATTTCCTCATATTCATTCCATAGAACAAAAAAATATTCAACTGCTCAAAAACTCTTACCACAAGTTGTTCTCCAGGAAATGGGGACATGACACTGCCTTCTGGTTTTGGTGCATTGGGATCAGGTGCTGGTGCTACAAATAAAACAGTTCCTGCATTAGCTTTCAGCTTTTTTATTAGTTTTAACTACTATATACAGAGAAATTTTTTTCCCCATCTTTTTTTATTTCCATTTTATTCAAGCCCCATTATTGCAAGTGAAAATGCATTTAAAAATGTGTGTGGTGATTAAATTCAAACAAAATGAAAGCAGTAAATAAATGTAGCAAAGAATCAATTAAGATAATGGTATGAATGAAATCCATTCTCCTTACTTTCAAGAGCATCATCTTCTTCAACAAAGAACTCTGGTAATGGTTTTCTTTTGGGTCTCTAAAAAAACATTGAGAAATACCATTATAGCATTATAAATGAAATATTTTTCAAGGGTAGAAAGCAGCATTAATTCTTATTTAAGTCAATTACAAAATCACACACATTATGCCCAACACCTTATTTTAGTGGATGGACGTTACCTTTAATGTAGCAGTAAAATTTTCACGAATTGTGGTTATTGCTAAAGAATACTATTAAACGCATAATTAAATTTTTGTGAGCACACTGTCTCGCGTAATTACGTGAAAATAAAGTTCTCGCGAATAAAAAGTGATTTACATTAACAAAATCACACACATTATTCCTACATGTATTAATACTTTTGTGGGTTGTTACCTTTAATGTATTCAATAACTGCTGTATCTTAGCTGAGACCTTCCCCTGATGTCGAATTTCTGAAATTTCCAAAAAAAAATGAATCAAAATTCTGCCTTATTCATCACATTTAATATTCACTTTAAGAGTCCTCTCTTTTGAAACAATTTGAATTTTTTCTATGGTTGTGTAGTTACCATCATCCTGAAGGCCTGAGAGGTTTCCTGAATTGTTCAGTCTGACAGATGATATGTGTGATGGAGCGTAATGGCCAACCCTATCAGCTTGTCTGGTGCTCTTAGCATTGTTGGTTACATCAGGTGGCTGGGAGATTGGCTGAGCTAGGAAAAACACAGAGCAGAGTATTTTTAATGTAAAACACTTTATATAATACTTAAACACTGTGAAGTCAAAAATTTTTTTTTGGGGGGGGGGGTAACTTTGGTTGTTTTCATGGTACAAGGAGACCCACAAATTCACATCTTCCATGAAATGTAAAAATTTCAAACAGCAATATCATGTTTACTTCTGCTGCTTGCAATTTTTCAACCAAAAATCAAATTCTCACAAACCAGTTTTTATCAAACCACAAAAATTTGATCCCACTAAAATGTGATTCTTCAGAACACATACTTTACTTTTAAAATTTTGGAACTCAGAGTTTTTTCTGTTGAGTGAACACTAATAAGTTGTAGGTAAGAATGAAAATTTATCACACATTAAACCACAATAAAAGCTATTTGTTGACAAATGAGTAAAACTTACAATGCCTGGCATTCTGTAACACGTCAGCCAATGCATGTCTGGAGGTATTCCCAGGGATGGCATAGGCTGCACTGTGGGGTCGACTGTCCCCTCCCCGACCCCCGTGATGGGGAGAGGCACTGGCATCAGAGTACGAGGAGGAGCTAGCCCCACTGTCACGATATCGACCCCCTCGCTGAAAATCTCTGTGTTGGTCATCACCAAAAATACTGTCGTCGTCATCTGATGATGAATCTGTAAGGCAAAAATTTTCATCACTGAGTATTCCTACTACAAGTCTCACCAAGATCAATTATTTTTTATAAAAGATTTTTGATCAACTCCTACACAATATTCTTGAAAGATTAAAGAAGATTCATTAAGCTAAGATAACCTATCCCTTTTTCTCTCAACAAATTCTTCAAAAGAAAGTTTAAACAAGAATCATTAAGCCAAGAAAACCCATCTTTTTTCTCAATAAATTCTTTAAAAAAAAATTAAACAGGATTCATTAGCCAATCCTTTTTCTCTCAACAAGGATATAAAGAGTACAATACCGTGTCTTTCTCTGGCTCTCTGCTGTTGACCCGGATACTGGACAGATGTCCGTTTGGATGGCAGTGGAACCACAGGTTTCTTGTTGTGTAGAGCCAGTGCCTGCATCACTGCCTCCGTTCTGATTTCTGTAACATTCAAAAACATGGTTTCCCTATACCGTGTAACTCTTACATGTGTGTTATGTTTGTAGGTTAAAATGTGTTGCCTATGCTAATTTTGATGTTATGATTATCAATTTAAAATGGAATGCAAGGTGAGGCTTCCGTCTGTGGTCTCAAAACCACAGACTTCAGAGCAAGTGCCAAAAAATACAAAACGTAAACACACATGGTGTTTGGGGGAAATAAAAAATATCAAACAAGGTAAAAATTCGCATTGATAATTCAGTTATGTAATTTTTTTCATGAATTTTAGGTCCTTAACGAGAGATTTATGGCATGACTTTCTTATATTAATAAATGTGATTCCCAAGTATTAGGCCAGTTGTTCAGGCTTCAGAATGGTTCTTTCCACATTTACTTCAAAGGAAATGTAGTAGTGAGCAATTTTTGTATCTAATTATACCAGAATAACAAGTGTTGTCTAAACTAGGTCAAAAAATTTGCCAGTAATAGGTCAACAGTCATACATTTTTGGCATGTAAAATTTATGTAAAACAATAATGAAGTCTCTCTCAGAGGCTTTGGGACACGAAATTCATGTAAATTTGAATAATAAAAAAAATTTGCTCTCATTATTTTCCTATTGGCTTTAAAGACATACATTGATTAGTCTAATTGCTAATTACATAAAATAAATGATAAATAAAAATTTCACAATAATTATCAGTATTTTTAAGGCACTGAGACTTTTCATTTTTAATTATGATCATGATGAATAATTTCATGAAAAATTTTCAAACTCAAGGTAAACTGGCGTACCTGAATGGTAGCGGTTGTCTTCCCTTGTGAGCCTACGGTGAGCCTTTCTCTGCGCGGCAGTCTGGGGGCTAGGTGCACTTGGCTCTGAAAATAATTACATAATGAGAGCAACATGATAAAATCAACAATCGCTAATCCAGGTTCCTTCATCAAAAATCTCAAGAAAGTCTGCTGCACTAAATAGAGCCTTTCACAGGTCTCGTCTCGGAGAGAGGCGTAATAGATACCATGTGGATAACCTTTAATCAAATCCGCTGAAGTTTTTATAGAGAGTTTAAGAGGTTGATGTTTATTTATGATGATAATCGATAATAAAGTGTGAAAACACACTGCAACCATTCACTGGCTGAGGTGATGTTTTTCTTTATGCACGTTATGTGGCTCTCCTTCTTCATATTTGGTTTATTACCATACAAATAATCCAAAGATCTGTCCACGGTCCCTGGTGGATCAATTTTCAGTTGTGCACAATATAAATTTGAAGTTGCATTATGAGGTATTTTTTTCTAAACAAAAATCTGAATGAAAATATTATGCAATAAGATGATTCAGTAAGCCCAGTTATAGTGCATGGTATCTCTCAGTCTGGCAAAATATCTGCACACACAACTTTATCTATCTCCCAGACACTCTGTTAAGTAATCATCACAGGTCTGGAGTTGTGTTTTTTACTAATGGGACAACAGGCCAAAACTATTTATTAATAGCTAGCATATACTACATTCCATAGATGCCAAGAAGGAAAAATTGAAACTTTTCACTCCTAAATAAAAGCAGTATATATTTGTATCTAAATACAATATGCAACAATTGGTAGATCATATGCATATATATACCTCCCCCCTCCCTTACCCGCAAGAAAAAATATAATCAAGTACCATCATAAGATATGCAACAACTTGCAGACCATATGCATGTATTCATAACTGTCTTCACAAAGATCTAAAGAATAAACAATGGTTTTACTAATTTTAACAGAGCTAGGGCCAGAAAAAAATGTCTTAATACACTGCAGTCACAAAACTTGGTCAGTTTGGACAGTACATCCTAGTATGTCATCTGATTCACCTGACAAGTCCCTGGTTCATGGCAGAGTGACTACAGACTACCCCATAATCTGTCATAATATCAACAGGTGAACTACAGACTACAGAGAGATCGTACAGGTGCATATTATGGGCAGGTGATCATAATCCAATAAATTCTGTTCCTTCTGGACAATATATGGGGTGTGTGAACCTTTATATGCATGAAATATGTAGTAGAAAGCTTGTAGAGTGGACTATATCTAACACAAAAGGTTCCATCTACAGTAATAAAGCATTTAAATCTAAAAGTGTTGATATAAGTAAAATAATCTTATATTGATCCTGATACTAAAACCATGAAAAAAGAAAGTCATGCAACACATAATCTGTATCATACATGTGTATATACCAGCTTCCTACCCTTAAAAAAACATTTACAAGAGTAAATCTGGTTTTTCCTGGAAAAGATTAGAAGTCAAAGCACGGATACAAAAAGGAAGCAGAATTTGTGCCATGCATCAACAGCCTTTGTACTACATAGGATAAAACAGTACTGCAAGTTCATGCATCCCACAGGGGAAAGCGAAGTGTGTGTTAGATTGCAGGGGTAACAGGTTCTAAACCATTAAAACATTTAATGGGAGAAAAAAATTATCAAGTGGACTACCACCACTTCTTGTATATTTCTTACTGGATGCTTTCAAAGAGGCTGATTTGCTTCTTAAATCCTCATAATAAAGTGAATGACCAAATTACAGAGCATCCTGATATAAACGAAATATTGATTAGACGTGTCACTGACCTTGCGGTAGAAGCTTCAGCCCCCCAAAATACATGTTGACGTAAACAAACTAAGACACAAAATTAATGGAGGTTCAGCCATCATCAGAGATCTGTATCATCCATATCAATTACTGAAATCACTTATAAAGAAGTACTCACATCCTTCAGAGTAAATTTTCAAATTATGTTAATGTAATTCATGTAAATGCATAACTCCCACCAAAAATCACAGAATCACTAATATATAGTCTAACAACTTCATTAATATGGCAGTACCTTGGGATTTTCTTTGCTAAAAAAATATATACAGCACGGAGAGAAAATGTTACATATAGCCATCAGCAAACACCGACACATGCTAAATAAATCTCCCCGCCACCAACAGTATACCATCAGAGGGAGTTCATTGCTCGGATAAAATCAAACAATTCCTCAGAAGTTAGTTTTTATTACAAAAAAATTAAAACTTGATTTACGTAATACCGCAAACACTTCCCCGCAATAGAATCCCATTTAATTTCAAATCCTAATTGTTTAACCTCCAAGATAACGTGTATAAAAGAACCTTATCTTTTCAGAGACACTTTTAGAAAACACCATGTCTGAAATTAGCAGTTTCCTTTCTTTTCATTACAACAAGAGAGGAAAAAAAAAACAAAGATGCAGGAAGCTCTTATCATCATGATCATATCTTGCATCTTTAAACAAAGTAAATAGTGGAGGGCCACAAAATAATCTCCAGGCCTTGTTTCAATTACATGGCTTAAACACATATGTGGTTCTGTCCACCTCCTTGTTACACCACTGTAAACCATGCAGCAAATCTTACCAAGATATTGTGTATTGAAATAATGGAAAAATCATGCCGTAATCTTTAATCAGTGCTTAATTATTAATTCTGACTCATTAGCCTGACCATGTAAGATGGGGACTCATGCCTGTAAGTCCATTAGGGGGGTTCTGACGAGATCCAGGCTGCAGCTTATCAAACTTTTGCTTGGTGAGGTTTAGGAATGTTTACATTACAATACACAAAAACAAACAGTCAACTCCCATTTATACTTATCTTCTGACCAGACAGAATTTCTCAAATCTCAATACAGATCTAATGATGCACTCAGCAGAAATCAGCAAGAAAAACAAAAATAAGTGGAGAGATGAGGGAGGGGTTAGGGAGATTATCAAGTAAGGGGTAGATTCATAGATTGGTAGGATGTGTGGAATAATGATGGAGAGAAAATAAGATTGAAGATGTCACATATGATCAGGGAAGAAAGGATGGTAGGAGTGGCTAGTTAGGTTAGGTGGAGGGGAGAAGGAGCTAGGTGGAATGATTATGACATGGGAGCCTTGGGAGGGATATAGGAATATGAGATGAGATGATGGGTGGGATATTAGAGTAAAACAGCTGGATTAAATATAGGGATAAAGGGGAAGAGACACATGACAATTGAGGTGATATAGGCATGTGTAAGAAAACAAAGTAGAACGAATGAGTAGGCATTGGGAAGAAATTAAAATAGGGGTAAGGGCTAGGATGTGTAGGAAAAGGGCAAAAGGGGTAGAATGTATCCCTAGGTAGAGGAGGAGATTTGAGGTGAATCAAGAGGGGAAAGACCTAGAGGAGGCGTGAAGTAGGGATATGGGAGGAATTGGTGAAAACTAAAGGATATTGTCTAAAATTATCTTTATGAACTTCTCTGTACTTTTCCCTACTAATTTCTTTTCCTAATATCCCCCTGAAGTTCAGACATGGGCGATTTGGAGAAAAAAAAATCTATTATGTTACCTAAAAATAACAGAAATATATAATAACATGACATTTACTATAAGCCTGTAAAAGACATTCATTCCTAATTAATAGGTACGTAATTAGCGATGTTTACCTGCAGGTGAGTGAGCGACATAGTTTGCCAATAGACGACTCCTCTTCTTCTCATAGCCTTTCTGAGTGATGTCACCTGAAAGATACAAAACAAATCTTTGTCTTAGTTAACAAAGCTAATGAATTTCTTCGTTAGTGAATTATAGTGTGTCAGTGATTGCCTGACCCAATCCCTCTGTTAAGTCATGCAGTCTCTATAGTGTCTTCTACCTTTCTACATGTATGTCACATCACTGATGATCAATCCCACAAATCTCTCACAATGTTCTGTATCGAGAAAAAGGCAAATTTTCACACCTTTATCTGAATATAGCTGCCAGGTGTACAGATATATATATACTTTACAAAGTCACCATTAAAAATTAATGATCTGCAAAAAAGTGCAATCCTAGAAAAAACACCTACACTTTTTGCAATACCACTTACAAATAAATGCAGAGCCTTTACAGATATTTTTTTCCTTTTCATAATTATACCTTTCATGTTTCACCCTCAGCCTTCCAGAATAAAATAAACTGAAACTTTAAGCAGAGAGTCTGGATTTCTCTTGAAAATATTTTAAAACAAACCAGATGGCTTTTCTATGACACACAGACCATTAACATATTTTATAGTTTATCAAACGGAATTATGATGTTATCCTCGATACATGGGAAGAAAGACTAGGGCCAGGAAACATTCCAAAGTATCATCCTAACAGCTCAAATTCAAACCGTGTCAATCTTTAAATGTGTTTCTAAGGAAACATTTAGTACATTCCCCATGCAACTCTTTTACAATAATTCATTTTTTCCCAGGTTAATTGTGCTTAACAATGCAAATGAATGATGATAGGTTTGAAGAATAAAGATACAGAGTTGAATTTTTTGTTGGTGTAGAAATATATGTCAGTTCTTCACTGGTGGTCATAATATTTATCATTACTTTTACAACCCTCAAAATATTGTCTTGCAGTAATCCCTGTCTAGACCTAATCAGAGAAAGCTGTGAGTTATAGATCAATATTCTGATTCATGTAAAGGTGGGGAGGGGGGGAGATGAGGAATGAGATACTAAAAAAGCAGTTCAAAAACAAAGTTAAGTGTTTATAACCCTAAGGTATATAAACCATACTTTAAATGATACATTTCATGTTATGATGCTATGTTATGAATACAGAATGTACATATTTAAATATTCAATTGAAAAAATAGACAAAGTTGGTCAATTGTTAAATATTCAGTGAGATTTCAATTGACCAACTTTGTCTATATATACACATTTGTCTGATATGTGTATGCATATTGTTATGAAAAATTACTTAAATTAATCCACAGAATGTAATTTATGCAGTATTTCTAATTGTTACACTTTACATCCCTAAACCTTTTAAATATCTCCCTTTCATGAGATAAAATCATGCAGAAATGACTGTCACCAAACATACATACATATGTCTGTGTAACAATTTTTAATTAAAAGTTATAAGTTAACATAATGTCATTGAACTTTATGGTATTTCATTCAAATCCTTTATTAGATCAGAGACCTGTATCCTTATAGATCAAGAAACAGAATATACATATGCATGTATAATGTAATATGGTTTTATTCTACTTAATTAAAATTCAGAGTACTCAGATTTACACAATAGGATGAAAGATGAATGCATTGAATGGTGTATTGACAGTCTCTCCTTCAAACAAATTAGCAAGCTCTCTTTTACAGAATTAGCAGCCCATTCTTTGTGACTGGAATTTTTTGCCCCTGCTAGACATCTTTGTCATATGTAGGGCTGGGCAATAATATCGATATTTCAATATATTGCAATACAATGACAAAAAATATCGTATCGCAATACGATTTTGTAATATCGATATATTGGCAATATTAATGGATTGGATGAAAGTTTTTATTAAGCCAAACAGTAAGTCAGAAGTTGTTTTGTGGTAACATTTCAGACATCTTTGAAATCAACATGTTTGGTTACTCATTCTGCATTTTAAAGTAAATATAGTAAGAAAATGCTATTTTTATCAATTGAAAATATTGCAATACATATCGCAATACAGTTTAAAATATCGTATATCGTGTAATACCCAGCCCTAGTCATATGTTTCTCATTTCTTGCCGGTGTTGTGTAACTACGTGCCTTCATTGATCTCAAGTAGTTCTAGCTCTCCCATTTAATTTCCTGAATTTTTATAACTGGTAAAAAGTTTGTGCCTGCCTGACCCTAGCCCCCGACAACACACACAAAAAAAAATTATCTTTCATCTCGTGGTAGGAGGATTTTTATGTATGTGCGAAGTGGCCGTGGACCCTTTTAAATTTCGAGCAAATAACATGCTGACCACTTTCCTCCTGACTTGATATGAGTCATGACATTCTACCAGTAGTCCTACAGTTCTGTAAATATTGTGGTTACAGCCACAACTCTATTTACTTTGGGTGACCTACTTATTATACAGCTACAACAACACAGTATAAAAATTTTCCCACATTGATTTTCAACCTTTAATTATGAATAATTTATGACCTAATATTGCTTCCATGCATAAATAGCCCATACATATGATCCTTGGTCTTTAACATTCATCTGAAATTTGTGATGTGTTTTAAAGTATGATTCTTTATTTGCATAAACTGAGTAACATCATTCCAAGCAGATGTGTACAGATGGACAGTGGGTGATGAATACTGCATGCCTACATCCCTGTACATCTGAATCACACTAGTTCTGATCACATTATAAGGATAAAACAATGTGCCTGTATAGTCAATAATGATCAGAACATACCAATATCAAAGATCCAATTCATGAGAATTTGGAATCTTTCTTTAGATAGGCCTTTAAAAGCAATTGTGTGTTTATTTCTAACCCTCACATTAAAACTATGAATAATTATCTTAAAATGACAAAATTTTAAAAAACATAATGACACAAAAACAACTATAATTGCTGGATAATGCAGATTGTATCCACTTAAACCCTGATTTTTACAACTCCTGTCAAAGTGTGCAATCACACAGTAGAACATCCAAAAAATAAAAATGCATTGATGCACCAAACTACAGAGATCAATTATAACTAAAGATTATTTTGGAAATCTGTGTTGTATTTAAATACCCTTTTCCAAATTATACAAACTAATAATGCTAATTATTGTATGAATGTTTCTCTTTTTCTTCAATGACTTGCCAGCAGGAGGATTCTCCACTAATTTTCAAAGTTTTTTGAGCAATCAACAAAGTAGAACCATGTTTCTCACAATAATGTTTTAACCTACACTTTCTGCTTCCAAACTAAATCAATCATGCCTTGATCTGATTTCCTGGCAAAATCTGAGGTTACATCGATGTTTTTAAAGCATTTTTGCATGTATTGAGATTACTTTGAAATAATATTATTTTAGTAATTGATTAACTAAAAATTCTATGCTTTTAATCCATTTTCCTTATATATGTTATATTCTCATTTATCCCAAATTTTTATTATGTTTTAAAAATAATTTAATATCAGAGCAATGAGAGCATTGATATGACATGTCATGTGTCCCTTTTATAAGGCCAAAAGAAAATTTTTATTAGGGTAGGTAGGTATTTTATTTTGAGAAAAAATTTTATATTGAAACCTCAATGGATGCAAACATATTTCATGTAATAACAAGAAAATGATATGTTTGCAGTTTACAGAGCAAGTTTGGTAATGAAGATTTATAAAGTAAAGGTATCCTGTACACTTGTGATGTATTGTAAATATTGTTGGTTGACTTTAAAATTTTAGTGTCACCCCAAAAATGAAAATGTAATAAAAACTTTTAATATTTTTTATTTTGGCCTAATGTACATGTAATTGTTAATCTATGCAGTTTTTTTCTCTCCAATCTATTCTTTAAATCTCTTGATGATTGTATAACTAACTACACTTAATGCTTTCACCAATGATGTATAATTTATACAGTTAAACCCATTTGTAGTGAAAACACATAAGAGGACACCTGTTTATAAAGAAGTCATGTTTCGTACCAGATATTTCATTCTCAAAACAAAGCCTCCTTTTAAGAATATCATTAGAGAATTGAAAAGTGAGTAGCTTTAACTTTTAGACAACTTCATGCCAGGAACTTGCTCTATAAATAAAAACCCATCAGTACATGCAATTTATGCAACAATGATGTCTGTGGTCAATAAATTGATTTTTTGTGACACATTGAGATTCAGGTGTAAGGATCGAATAACATTTTTGTTTGTATTTCTTAAAAAGAATGATTAAGACAAATGATTTATTCTTGATCTCATAACAAATAAGTTGCCTGCATTACTGTTAAAGTATGACATTAAAACCCGACATACATTTTTTGCGACTTTTCACATGTTAAAAAGTGACCATAATGTAAACAAATCTATAAAAATACAAAAAAATCTATAAATTTTAACATAAAAATTCACTGCCATTTCAATTCCCAAATTTTCTCATTTGATTTTATGCTCTCTAGTGAAAAAGAAGATTGGCTGGGCTGTAAATTTGTATAAACAGTAGCACAAAATGAACATCAATAAACTATGAAAAAGCATTGCGAACAATAGAAATCAATCAGATAATGGAGTTACCTTCTGCAAGCTCTATATCAAGCTCTTCAAGTTTTTGTCTGACATCTTCTGGAAGACGAGATATGTCAACTGTTTTATCCGCCATCATATTATGCTAAATTCATGCAATGAATTTCATCTGTCATTTTCCTCATTTATGAATCACCGTCGCCATTTTTAACACTGAAGTCTCGTTCGAGATCTCGCCACACCTTGCTCTCGCGCGGATCTATTTCGCACCATCCAAAGTGTTACCTAAAACTGGTGTAACTGCCTGAACTGGTCACAAAGAGGGGAATATGTCTGCTTTCCATTTCCCCTTCCTACGGGGACACGATGGATACAATGATTTCGAAAACACCGAACTTCAGGTAAGGAAAATTAATCGTATAGCATGACAAAGCTTAATGTTTTATGTGGAATTTGCCCTTGGCTACGAAATACCATGATAATAAACAGTTTTTGGCTCATAACCAATATTTCAATTTTTTAAATACTGTTAATATATATGATTTAACTTCATGTAATTGGTATATTTATATTCACAGGACCACGAGGAATTATCTGAGAGACTAAGGAAAACTCTTTATTATGGAAAACGACCAACCACAGACCGCCCATCTCTTCCCCTTACAAGTATATTTAGTTTACATCTATTTATCTATTGACACATTGATAAAGTTAGAGGTAGAGAGTCAGAATAATGTTTGATTTTGATTTTACGATAGAGTCATTGAAAAGTATATAATTCAATTTCGTAGTTTTAGATAATCTAATGAAATTAGATCCTTTATGCTCCTGTATTTTGTTATGTCGCCATACAGTGTTGTGAGTGACATAACAAAACCAGGGAGATACAGGATTGATTTGTAACTAGATTGAGTTTGAGACAATCATAAACTTTTTGTGTGTAAGTCCTATATGTAAACAGTCTTGGCCTCAATTTTTTTAAATGATTTTCAGTAATAATCATGATAATGAAGTAGACATGATTTACTTTGATAAGTAATGCAGCTTTAGGTGCAACCATCAGGGCGAGATCAGTTAATACTAGATTTATCATGGTTATGTATAACTCAGGTCTGCCCAAGCATCATCAAAAGAGTGCATGAACAATGTTTTGCACATCTTGCCTTACTTGATTTGTATTTAAGATACTCTGATGATTTATCATCAACCAGATTCTGTTAAATTTAACTTTCTCTACCTTTGTCAATTTAACCCTTCATTGGGCACAGTGTGTGAATTTTTAATGTCCATTTTTGTGTAAGCATATTTCTTTCCTTCTTTGTTTGGGAGCAAGAATTATGGACTTTCTGTGGACAGGTGGGAGGGTATTCTCATTTCAGTAGTAATAGTAATATACACTACAGCAATTTTGACTTGGAGTGACAAACTTTGTTGCTATAACTACTTTTCTGTTTTCATCACAGACCTGACTGTGGATTTCCTGAATGCCTCAGTGCCAAAGAAACTTGGGAAGATTGATCACTATTTTGCAGCTTCTAGTGCCAGGTTTGTTGTTTGTAAATTCTTTTTTTTCTTAGAGATATGTACATGTAGCATGGTTCACTGAGAGTTAGTATTTTATCAGGGGTGTGAGAGCTAGGTTTACTTAATTCACCAAATTTCCATGTACCGGTAATCAATTTCTTTTAAAACAGTTACAATTATTTGTAAAGTGAAGTTTTTGTACTTAATTATCCGAGATGCACAATTAATAAGAAACTTCAGTGGCAGTTCTATAAATCTATTCTTGTCAAGTTTGGATGAAATATTTTAATAGGCATTTTGAAATTTTCAATTAAGTAAGAGTGACATAATGCACACACTAACAATTTTGACCTGTCCATCATTCATTCCTGTTTATGTCAGGGCAACTGTTTTTATACATGTACCACTAAGAAGTGTTTAATGGCCAGAATTTTGATTTCAGACATTCTTGCATGTCACCATGTTCGATGATGATGGGGATGATATACGTGAACAGACTGAAGAAGAAGAAGCCTGACTACATGCAGCAAGTGTCTTCCTCTGACCTCTTCCTGATTTCTATGGTATGTTTGTTTACAAATATGATTCAAACCTCATTTAGTTTTTAATGACAGATAAAAACTTCATCATTTATCTGGGTGTAAGAAATAGGGCTTATTTTATTCTCGCTTTGATAAAACCATGGCATTTGAGATATCAAATTTTGAGATTCCTGAATTCAAATGTAAATGTAAGTTTTTATGAATACACACAAAAAAAATAGTAAATCAGTGATTGGGAAGGCCAAAATGGTCAATACTTAATATTTTTGATGGGCCATTTCGAAAATAAATGGGCCATAAATATAATCTGAAGGGCCATTTTAAGAAATAACAAACTGACAAACAGATATGAGGTACGAGAGAAAACACGTTTTTAATTAACCAAATCCGATTTTTAACGCATGAAATGCAGCAAATTCAAAGGAGCTTGCTTAGAATATACCAGACCTGTATTTTGTGATAAAATTACGACAGTTTTGGAAAGGGAACAGCCCTACCATACAAATGAATGAAGTATTGTACCTCTAGTTAGAATAATCTAACTGTGTCTCGGTACAGGCCCTCACCACAGTATATTGTACTTGTAATGTACATTCTTGCATGTCAACCATTTTGAAGAATATAAAATGATTTGCACTGGGAATAACTACCAAAATAATCAAAACAAACCTTCTTGAGATTGCTTATGCCTTTTATCCCAAAAAATAATCCATAAAAATACGAAAATCCAATTAATTTTCAACGTTTTTGTCGCAATTCAAATTACCTGCCATGTTTACATCTTCTCTAGATTGTTCCTATTAAATGCACTATGTTTGCCCGTTTATCACATTACAATACAGGAACGAATCTAACATAATAAGCTCAAATCAATTTAAAAAAATATTTTGTACCTCATGTGTGTGAACCGTTTGTACTTTTTGACATATCAACCAATGAGATTTATTGTTTTAAATTTTGCATTCAAAACGAAAGTAAAACAAGAAAGAAAGTCGTACACAAAATTTTCATATAAATCGCTAAAAATGGAATGCGCACCTTGGCGCCATGATTAATTGATTTAATGCGCCATTTTTCACTTCATTGCGACTATGGCGCGTGGCGCAAGCCCTTCCCAATCACTGGTAAATAATGTAGGATGGTCCTTGTTTAAATGCTTGTAATGCACTCTAGCTGTCAAGGGAAGGGAGACAACAACAGAATCTTACCAATTGTTCAAACCTGCAATGCAATATTCAATGGAAATTTTGTAGAGGATATGGCTTATTTTCAATACAGTAAACACTGACTGTAATCAAAATTTTGTAGATGATGGCTTCCAAGTTTCTGTATGATGAAGGTGTTGAGGATGAAGTATTTAATGATGAATGGGCAGCCTCAGCAGACCTGGAAACCGAGGACATCAATGAAATGGAACGGAAATTCCTATCGGCAATTGTAAGCAAAACTTACCTACTGAAGATATTTTCTTTTAGTTGAATTAGTTGAACAAATAAGGGAAATGTTTGTGTATAAAATATTCTTTTCCTTTGGTTGTAGGACTGGCAGTTGTATGTAAATGAAACAGAATTCTATCAGGTGCTACAACAAGTGGAAAGACGGTTTGTATTTGAGGCTTTCTGATCTATTTTTACTTATAAAAATGCAAATTATATTTTGAGCTACTTCTTTGAATTATTAGTCACCACTAGTTAGGGGTCCGTGTTTTTGATTGATATACATGTAATGTGAAAAATGAGATAATTATAATTTATATTCTAGCTCTTCTGAAAGAATGACAAGGTTCTTGTGATGATATATATTTGGTTTCTGTAGTTTTGTTTCTAGATATATATTTCAAAACAATGATAGAGAAATTTTTGGGGTGCCAATGTCTCTTAATCATTGATATGTTATGGTAAATCTAGTTACTGTAAGTTACTGATAGTTGAAAACATTTACAGAAAAGAGCTTTGTAATATTGATTTATACCTATGTTTTTGGAGATATTCTTGTCAAAGTTCAACACATTTTTGAAAGTAACTAACAATAACTGAAAAGACAAATCATCTGCTGATGAAAAACTTTATTGATTTATAATTAATCTGTACATTTTATTATAGGATTGCACTTAACCAGGGACTTGAAAGAGGGTGGTTCTCCTACACAGATTTATGGGCAATCAGCCAAGACCCACAACTCCTACAGACCTTTACAGGATTATCTGCTCTGGTGCCCAAGGTAAGCATAAACCCCAGTAGAGATAGTTATGACAAAGGAAATATTTTCTATGCATTTCTGTAATTTTGCAAAACACACGCTCTGGTGTGCAATGACTTAAAAATCAGGATTATTTAAATCACCCTGACTCAAAGTTTTCCATAAAAAATTGAAATAGACAGGGCATTTTAAAAGTAGAAGGTTGCCTTAGATTCCTCCCCTGATGAGGATTGAAGGGACAATGCCAGAATAACTGGAAAATTATGTCAATATAGATGAGGAAAATTCTAACACCTGAGTCTTGTGTATAACTGACTTCAAAGGCATTTAAATTGTTCTTTTAAGTATTTTGTCCCCCAAATTAATCATAATCTTTTTTTCCAGATGTTGGCAGTGTCAATGGTAGCTTATGTGGCTGGACTTTTAACCGTGGTGGGTTCTACCCTCCTGGTCACCACAACTCTGTCTACCCTGGCTACTCTGACCCCCATTGGCCTCCCCGTTAAGGAGCACTCCATGCTTCCGACCTTGAACAATGTGCCTGTGTCTAGTCCCAGTCAGGAAATCACTCAGGAAAAGATGGAAACTGTTACAATTGAAGAAAACAAACCAAAGGTGCTGGACGGAGCTTTTTCGTCATTATGGACTCTCTTGACTCTACCCTCAATATTGTCTTTGTCACATCCTGTACTCTCTGAAAAAACAACTGGTGCTAAAAAGTCTGCTAATTCAGATGGTAACTCTACTGGGGTTGGAAACGGCTTGGACAATGAACAGACAAAGGACACATCCAACGTAGAAGGCGAGGGAATGAATTTGTTCAGTTTGGTCAAGGACATTGTTTTGTTTACGATACCTGATCTTCCACAAACCAGTTCAAATCAAATGGTGTGTGCCAAAGGTCCATGTTTGTTTAGTGGACAAAATATTAACTGTAAGAATGTATCCACACCACAAGGCAACTGGCTGATCAATTCTCTATGGACTCAAAAGGACTATGAACAAAGGCGAACTGATACACGGTGTAAGCATTGTGAGGCTGGGAAGACTTTGGACTTTGGGAGACCGGACCGATTCTGTGATACCAGGGAAACGGTTGGTGACTGGACTTTAGATGGACACTTGGACATCTCATGCTGTTGTGATCATGTGACTGCAGATTTGGATAGGTCTCTAGTGATGAATGGTTTCGCGGACATATCTCTAGGCTTTCGTACGATGTTAACTCCAATTCCACTTTTTGGGACTTGAATTTAATATTTTTTTAGTGAATTATGATTTATGACAAAAGTTCTCCAAATATTTTAAAACTGTTTCGAACAAATATTTCCAATACTCATTTTGTTAAAATTTATTTTATTTTAACCAAAGCTTTAAATTCTGAAAATTTTTGAAATAAATTTACTGGTATATTTTCAAGCATATATTTGTTGATGTGGTATTTTAAAAAAGTTTTTCTACTGTTGCATAAAAGGTTGAAAAGCCAGAATTCACATTGTATTGAATTCAAAATCAAGCAAAAACTCCCAAGGACTGCCATGGAACTATTAATGGATACATTTTAACTCTTGAATATTTACTTGTTTTGGTCAAATAAGACTAATATTTCAGCCAATAGTACTGTAAATGGCTCAGTTCAGTGGCAAGGTGCTTTATTTTGTTTGATGAGAAAATGGAAGTAAAAATTACTTTTTAGCAAGTATTGTGAATAATGTTAAGAAATAACAACTTTTACAATTATAATGATCTTTAAAAAACACAAAGATTGCAATGACCTTAGTGTGTCTTTTTGACCCAAGGTATATGGGGAAGTGATGGTCACTGGAATGTTAAAGTTAATGAATTCGTGTCCGGTCCAAATTTGCTATTTGGCTGTGGGAGTTTTTGTTTGAGAGACATCCAATTTATAGTTGAGCAATTTTGCCAATGAACCCATTTATTGTGTAGTGGTATTAAGGAATGTCAATTTACTCATTACATAGACTTTGTTGTAACACTGGTAAGAATCATAATACATTTACTTGTGCTAAGAATAATATCAATACTAACAAGATATTATAGATGGTTACATAAGTCTTTATATATGTGGTTTTCATTGAAATCTACATGCTAATTAATACTTAATGTGTGTCAACCATGACCCAAGGTCATTTGGGGAAGTTTTCACTTGTGCAGAAAATTTTCATAATGATGTCCATATTTACTTTAAAAAAAATAAATTTGGTAGTATGTTCACACAAAGATTGACAAACAGAAATGTGTCAAGACCTTGAAATCATTGGGGAAGTTCAAGGTCACTGGAAGAAAAAGTCTGTGTCCCCCATCTTTTTTTATTGATAAACATGTGCGTATGTTCTCATTTCACACAAAGGGGCTGACCCAAGGGGCCATATGTCATGACCTTGATATAAAATTTCATTGCAAAATTTCAAGGTCACTGGAAAAAAATTTTTAATTCATGTGTGATACATGATCTTTAGTTATGAAAAACTTACCTTTTGAAGTGAAAATTAATAGGGGGTCTTCCTTAGGCCACTGGGAGTTCTAGTTTTGTTTGATGAGAACATTGAAGTCAAAAATTACTTTTGAGCAAGTGTTGTGTATAATGTTAAGAAATAATAACTTTTACAATTGTAATGATCTAAAAAATATCAAGATCGGTTTCTTTTCATTAGTGATATATAAGAACTGATGATCACTTGGTCAATGTTATTTAATGAATTGTCCTTACAAATTTGCTTTTTGGCTGTGATTCACAAGAGGAGTTTTTGTATAGAGAGACATCCAATTTATAGGTGAGCATTTTTGCCAATGAACCCATTTATTGTGTAGTGGCATGGATGAAGGAATGTTAATTTACTCATTACATAGACTTGGTGGTAACTTGTAAGAATCATAATACATTTACTATTGCTAAGAATAATAACAATACTTTCACTGACAAGAAATTATAGATAGTTGCATATGTCGTAAAATATGTGGTTTTCATTGAAATCTAGATGCTAATTAATACGTAATGTGGTTACTGACTGGAGTTTTCTTTTTGCAGTATAATGACATACTGTATGAAGTATTTACAGCACAAGCAATTGTTTCATATATAGGGCACCCCCTACTTATTTTTACATGGTAAAAATATGCAAGGGGTACCCCGTATATACATGTACATAACAACTGCCTGTGATTTACAGTTTAAAAATGAAATAAGACAAATCATATTGAAACAAACTAATTCTGATATTTCTTCATGAGAGAGTATGTGCGGAACCATTTAGCTTGTATTTACTGTTTTATTTTTTTCAGGCGGGGCCATATGGAGTTATGATATAAAAATTTCATTGCAAAAGCTTCTTGACTAGTCGCTCGGAAATGAAATATTTACACACAAACTGAATCTATGAAGTTATGACCTTGACCTTTTGACCTGAAAATTAATAGGGCTCTTCCTTAGGCCACAGGGAGTTGTATGTAGAATTTCATTGCAAAAAGTCAAAGTCTTCTCGAGATATCCAAGGGAAACAAAAGTGTTAAAACAGACAGAATCTATGAATATATGACCTTCAACTTTGACTTTTTGATCTCAAAATCAACAGGAATCTTGCTTAGGTCACAGGGATCTGTTATGTAAAATTTCATTGCAAAAGCTCAAAGGGTTCTGGAGATATTGCACAGAATCTTTAGTGTGACAGAAAAATGCGAATTAATGTCCCACTTTCAGTGAAAACGGGGGACTAAAGCAACTGATTTTTAGGTCACCTGAGTAAACTCAACTAGTTAGCATAGCTAAGTTGAAAATGGCTGCCTCTTTCAAAATTCTGAATTTCATGGCCCCAAGGTCAGGGGTCTAGTTCTTGGGTGGGGCTACATAGATTATATAGTGAAAATGCCTAAATTCTTTGAAATTCTTCTTCTCTGTTCATGGGCATTTAAAAATAAACTAACCATGTACATAGTTACTTGTATGATGAATAAGGCTACCTCTTTCAAAATTGTGAATCTTGTGGTCCCAGGGTCAAAATTGGCAGGGCAGGGCTATATAGATTATATAGTGAAAATGCATAAATTCTTTAAAAATTAAATAAACTAACCATTTGTATAGTTATGTTGAATAAGGCTGCCTCTTCTAAAACTGAATTTCAGGGCCCCAGGGTCAGGGGTTCTAGTGCTAAGGCGGTGCTATAACCATTATATAGTGAAAATAAATTATTTCTTTGAAAATTTTCTTCTCTGCTCCTGATTATTAAATAAACTAACCAATACATAGTTATGTTGAATAAGACTGCCTCTTTCAAAATTGTGAATTTCATAGCCCCTGGGTTAGGGGTTCTGGTGTTAGGGTGGGGCTCTATTGATTATATATATATTGACTATAGTGAAAGTGCATAAATTCTTTAAAAATCTTCTTTTCTGCACCTGGTTATTAAACCAATGAACTATGTACATAGTTATGATCTTTGAAATTTGTGAATTTCAGGGCCCCTGGGTCAGGGCTTATTGTGTAATGGGGGGGGGGGGCTCTAATGTTTATATAGTGAAAATGCATGAATGATTCTTTGAAAATCTTTTCCTTTGCTCCTGTGTATTATGCCAATGATCTTAATACATATTTATGATGAAGAAAGCATTTTCCAAAATGGTTAATTTTTTAAAGAGGTACTGGCTTTCATCTTTGTGAAAAAAATTAATGCTTTGACATCTGCACTTTGGTATTACAAGTGGTTACATGATACGCGGGTGACCTATAAGGCCCATGGGCCTCTTGTTAGTTCACAGGTCAGAGACAAGAGAAAAGGGTATAGTAAAGTTATCGACAAACAAGTTGGTAGCTGTCCGTCAACAATTTTTCAAAGTGCTACTCATTTCAGTTTATGGTCTAATTTCCATATAACTTTTTATGCTAAAATGATAATTCTTCAAGATCATTTAGCTTGTATTAATATTTCTGTAGTATAGTTTTTTTTTTTGGGGGGGGGGGGGTTATTGAGAGGGCACTGTTACAACGCACTTTGAAAAATTACGCAATTTGAAAAAAAAAATTTCAAAGTGCGTTAAATTTTGGACCAAGCTAACGCACTTTGAAAAACTCCAATTATTTATTTCAAAGTGCGTAATAGCACACATATTAACGCACTTTGAAAAAAAATGTAAAGATTGATCAATATTCTCACAAATAATCGGTATGATAAATAACAGATCCTGGTTGGATAACTTTTTTTATGATAGTCACTTCAGGACATGAGATATTGACGTTTTAAATATTTGAGGTTTTTATAAAATAAAAGAGAAAAGGGTCTTGAAAAAAGAGTGACGATTGTTTAAGATCATTAATTCGTTTCTTTTTTTAATTCTAGTCTTTGATAAGTAGATGTAAAGGTGTAAAGGTGTAAAGGGGGCACTAACAGTGGACAGCTTTAAGCATCTTAACATTTATCATAATAAAAAGGGGGCAATTTGATTGTTCAAAACTATGAAAAATTTTTCTCTCTCATACGTTTTCCTGTAAAAAATTTTATTTTCACTTTTTAATTAACTCATTTAATATTGAAAGTTTTCAACGTCACACCATTTAGGTAAAAAATTATATGAATGTTTTGAGTATAGCATTTTATATTACCGAAGGGCCAGAAGTTATCACTTCATATTACCTGCAAAATTTGAAAATTCAAACCCTTTTGTAAAATGGCTCCCCTGTTTGTTACTGACACCTATGTAAAAGATAAAGATTTGGAGACGGATCAGAATTTCTCCTCTTTTCGAGGGAGTAAATCAATTCTTTTTTGAGGTTAGGGTTAGGGTTAGTTTTTTGAAAGATAAATAACAAATAAACATCTTTCCATTCCTAAAACATTTTGTAAACAAGTCTCCATGGTAAAATATATTGATAAAACACGCCGTACATTTTTTTCAAAGTGCGTTGATATAATATTTAACGCACTTTGAAGGAACAGTTTTTTTTTAAAGTGATGACATGCACATTTGTTTATTTTAGTATTTAAACAGTAAAAAATATATACAATGGCAAATTTTGGCTCCCTTCCCCATTCCTGGTATAAAATGGTGTTCTCTACAAAGCAGATATGTCTCTTTTCTTCGAATTTCCCTTTCAAGGAAAAAATCTGTTTTTAATGCCCCCGTTATTAAAGGTTGGGTGGATTTTTTTATCAGGATATTATATGCAAAAATTGTTAAAAAAACCCATTCCATTACCATGACCATACCATTAACTTCTGAACAGTTGATGCTAGGACTTTCATACTTCACATGTATATTTCTTGTGATAAAGGGACAAATATTGAAGGAAATGTTCATTGAGTTAAACGGTATACCCATGCATCATGCATATGGGAAAAGTTACATGTAAGAGCATCGCAAGAGCATGCTTTACATATGAACATTTTTTAAAGAGTTAAGTTATCGACAAACAAGTTGATAAAACATGAATATCAACAGTCTCGTTTAAAGTGATCATTTCAAAAGTTTTATGGTATACAGTGTGTTCATTTTTAAATAAAAATATAACTATTTGTGCATTTTTTTTTCATGAAAACTTTGCATGTTAATAAAATGAAACATGAATTTAATGAAAATAATAGTTTCATAATTATATTTTATATCAATGTTTTTCAGTTATTATCAATGTTGTCCACGAACTTTCCGGACAACCTATACATATACAATTCAAACTATACCAGTCATGGTCTGCCAAATTTGCTTGTGTGAACCATTATGCCTGTAGTTTGATAGGAGGTAGAATCTTTACACGGTTTCTTCAATACTAGTGACTGATAAAATTTTAGCAATCTCCTCTAATGCTTGTGTGAAATCAAAGTTGTCTCTCTTTGATAGGTGACCGAAGTTCGAGGATTGCAAGTTCTGATACATTGTGAGAATAGTGTACATCTTTTTTAATACATATTGATATTCATATCTGCCATTTTTATATATTTAAAGTTACTCAATTGATTACAGAATAAATACTGCTGCTGAAACGCAAATTTTTGTAACCCCCCCCCCTCTTCACTCAAACATTCTAAGAAAAAAAATTACAGCTAATTTCTAATCTTTAAAGCTAATTTATAACGAAATTTTTTTAATTGAATACTTAATTAGAAAGTGTTGTTTAAAATGCTGTGATTTGTCAAGATTTGTTTGAATATTCTACCTCCAAAATGTAAAATACAAAAGCGCAAGAATAAATGATTGCAAGCAGATTTTAAGAAACTTTATTGCACTTCTTTCGATCCCATACCTTTTTGCATCAAAATCCCACATCTACTTCAAAAATAATTCTCTTTACACCCCACCCGAGTAAGTATATGCATCAATGCTGCAAACAGATATCAAATATGCAGACAAAGTCGTTTACGACAACTAAATTAAGAGATACGCAACACCTCTTTCAATTTCAGACCTTTTTCTCGAAAACTAACCTCTACTTCAATCTAATTATCTATACATCTTTCACCCTCCCATATGTTTTGTTGTGATACAAAACTTGTAAATTGGACTAGAGCTCCTTAGATCAATTTTTTCGGAAGACATTTTTTTGCTTTTCAAGCGTGTTTTGTAGCCGTTATACACAGACAAAAATATATGTATACGAAAGTTAACACAACATAGCGATATACTTTGAGATACATTAGAGAGCTAATGTTGAGAAAATGTTTTTCTGAAATAAAGTTAATTAGTGTTCCTCACGTTGTGGTAAAAATATCGAACTATCAAAGTCGTAAATATTTGATATGAAACATCTTATATTAGCATCTCATTAAGGAAAGACAGCCGTACAGAGAACACTAGAGGAATGTAGGTAAAGTTTAATGAAATTAAGGGAAAAAATCAGCGGTGTGTGCTGCCTATGAAATTTTAATTTTCATGAAATTTTTATCTTACTGACCTAGTCTTTTTATGAGAAATGAGTGCACCGGTACGTAAAAATAAAAATACAAAACAAAACAAAATTTGTTGAGATTGCAAAACTGCCTTTTGTTTTTAATTCTGGGTTTTGTACGATGCATGGTCCGTCTAGAAATAACGATTTCCATGTTATGGGAAAAATAAAGTAACAGGTAGTTTTATAATAACGATCACTTGAAACTCTATATTATTTTATTTATATTTTATAATTATATTACTCTATATTTTGTTAAGACTTCTCCATCTCTTTTTAAGAATTAAGTTGATAAAATTGCGAAGATGCCCTACAAATAAAAAAAAAAATATGAAGAGTAGCTACTGCCAGCTCGAATGGAACAATTAAATCAACGGTAAAATCCCTGAAGTTCCTGTATGTACCTTTCCAGAAATTGTTTTAACATATATTAATGGTGATAGCCTTCCTCGATTTCTAAACACTAAGATGTAAGTATTTGTGTACATCAAAATTCGATTTCAGCTGACATTTAAAGAAATTTTAACAGGTTATATTTTCCATGTTTGCTAAAGAAATCTTTGTATCTAATACGAGGTATAAACTTGAAGAAAAAAATAAGGTTAAAAATGAACAGATCAACTAACATTTACTTTACACAAGAAAAAAATGTAAATTTGAATTCAAATGTTTCGAGCTGAAAAAATGTCAACATGTACAGTTTTATGTTCCCCGAGACGTACCTTTAGCCCAAATATTTATGTATATTTTGGGCTACATGTTTACAAGCTAGCTTGTAAATTTGTCTTCGATAGATCATCGGCGCTCACTAAATAAACCGAGAAAAGCAAACATTCGTATAAGTATAGTATACGCAGCGAATACATTGGGGGTAGCGCGGACGGATTTTTTCATTACGTCGATCACTTCATGATGATACGATCTCCATCAAATAATTAAGAAAATCATAATTAAAGGATTATTAAAAGGATTGACTGATGGGAGTTGATAAATATCGCATAAATGACGCGAGTATAGCGAGGAGGCATTAAATAAACCTGGAATACAGCGAACTGTTATTTTCGGCAGTTTTCTATTAACCTCGAGAAGTCTCGGGTGTTAACGGCGCAACCTTAAAGGATTCGTTTTTCATTCTAATGCGACAGTCCTGATTAAATTACCCATTGATTATAGAGAAATGTCTGCACTCCACGAAGGATGCTAGTGAGATTTAGGAGCATTTTTCGGACTTTTAAATGCCATTGAAATGCGAAATAAGAAGGAAACGTTTGGCTCCGAGCAGTGTCCCAAAAGATGCAAATCATTGTCTGGACTATGACTTTACTGGGAATATGTGTAGCCACGCTCATTCTTACAGCAGCTGGTTCCATTCAAAGTGAAAAAGGTGAGGTTTTAATTTTTAATGGAAAAAAAATTACACATGTATATAATTTTTTATGTTTTTAATTTCAAATAGGAATTAAATCGCTTTGAATTGTATACCTTATCAAATTTATCGATTTTATGGAAACATATTGGAATTTATTTTGAATAGACAAACATGCCATATGACTATTTTAAAAAGTTAAATAAGCAAATGCATAACCTTTGAAATTTTTCAATCAATAGTTGTGCAGATTTGAAAAGGGGCTATATTCTTCGAACAATGGTCTGATATATTTTTATACTTCTCTTCTTTTTAATTGAATGTGGAATGTTGAAAGAAATAAAATGCTAGAAGAATGACTCAATGATAAAATTGCATATGAAGGTATGAATAGGTGCAAAAGTATACTATGATAGGTTTGCTTCTTATGTGCTCAAAGACATATTGAAGCCAACATTAATTGCTGATCAAAGAATGGGAAAAAAGGAACTGTCATGCACACCCTTCTCAGAACCATCTGCACGGGAGCTATCCTTCTGTATCAAGATTGAGCTCATTTTTTGAAAGACGAGCGGTTACGTGTTTTTACAAGGAGAGCCAACATTCCTCATCTCAATTAATTAATAATCAGTTTTACCCCAAATGTATCAAACAGCTTAAGATATAAGTCTTTAAAAAAAAAACAAGCTAAAATTAAAGTACGAACGAATATAAGCAAGCAAACAAACAAACAATCATACAAACAAAAATCAACCCCTCCCACCCAAAAAAACCCAACGGAAGTAAATCAATTAATAAAAAAAAAATGAAAGTGCATGTCACATTTTGTGCATAAATCAAGGGCAACAATAGAATATGGTTATTCAAGATTGTGATATAATTTTCACATACAGATAAAACTATACATAAAACAATGAGTACATACACATTTAATATAATGGTACAATATTTTTTGTAGAATTCTGCATATATTAAATTGAAGTATGATAAAGATAAATCAAGAATAAATTTAAAATATGCACTTTGTGCGTAAATATCATTTTATTTATCGACCTAAAAATTAGATTTGTTTTTGAAAGTTCATTTTTACCGGTGAACTTTAGCGGTACAATTTATCTCTACAAACAATAAAAAGATTGTTACGACGCCATTCTAAGCTTCAATGGTTACTTAACAAGCAACTGTATTAAAAAGATAGTCCCATGTAGCGATGTTTAAAATGTTACATTGGCTCGTAAATAAATTTATCTAAACCTTGATATTCACAGCAGAGTAATCCTCTTTATTTGCAAATGTATTGCCCAGAACCATATTATTTGCACACAGAAGATTTGTTCACATAAAGAATATATGTAATCGTGCATTCCATCTTTAAATGATATCACCGTTGTTTATAGAAATAGGCGTTGTTGTATAATAAACACATAAATCTGAAAGTTAAAAGGACGCAAAGAATACTGCACATACTGAACACTCCAAAGCTCACTAGTTAATATATCGTTTATAAATTATGTACATTTGTCTGTGTGTAAATACACGAAAATGCATGTATGAAAATGCATTTAATTAATAATGTAAGAGTAACTCTTAATTTTTACTATACAGTATGCTTTAAATGGTTTTACATCTTGTTGATGCCTTTGTTTGGTCAAAATTTAATGTTAGATCCGCTCGCATATGCGAGCGGAACTAACATTTAATTCTAATTAGATTGTTGTTTGGTAAACTTTATAATTACCAATCTTAAAAAAAAATGAATTTATCTTTTAAGTAGTGTACTAACAGAGAGAGAGAGAAAGAGAGAGAGAGGGAGAGAGAGAGAGTCCTTTATATGTACATGGTATCTGTTCTAAAAGTTAAAGAATGCCTTTCATGTGTTATCGATACTAGAAATGTTTGCTTAATAAAACCCAAGTGACAGGTCTCAATTGCCAGTGTTTACTTAACATCAAACTGTCCCAAACAACAATTGGGAACAAAAATCAAGCAAGTGAAAACGTCGTTTTTACTTCCCAAATTTCACGGTGGCGAAAAACACGCGTTTGTCCCTTAAATGAGTGTCAAATAAACAGGAATAATAATGGGCTAAGTGGACCTCTTTGTAACGAGGTGAATGTAACACCAAAATTTGGATTTATCACGAAACTTCGAAATCGGTGTCCACTATTAAATTTATGTTACTTTGCCTGATTTTTTAATAGGAAAAAATGTCCAAATAATCACGAATTAAAAAACCTGCACGATATTAGAGGTTAAATTGAATAATAAAGAAAGATCAAGTATTTCTTTGAAACTTGAGTAAGTGTTTTACGCGAAAAAATATGAGTACGTGTTTTGTAGCTATACGCTCTGGAATGCATTCTGATACATGTTAAATGGGCACATAGATACTCATTTCGACACATTTTGGGTTATGAAAATCTGAAAATTGCCTGAGAATTCCTTTATTGTATAAATCCACAGAATTTTATGGACACGAAGTTGAGTTTCAGACTGAAATAAAAGCTGCCATGCATTGCATATTTTTCGTCACAGCATCAAAAAAGATTAACTCGCTCTGAAGTAAACATTTCTTCCCATTCATACGGCATTCAGACTTTTTATGGCTATTTACCATTTTCACTCTCAAAGACATGCGATAGTAGTCCGAGAAATCCACATACATTTTTCTTTTTTACCTAGGAATTAAGATTATACATATCGAAAAAATTCCTATGCAATAAGTGGCAGTCTCGGCTCTTTTAAATCCCACCTTTATCCATTGCGGGAAAGTTGTAAAATTCTTATCGAATATACTTTGTTATCAATTTTCCATTTAATACCCAAATTGATATATATCCCTATAAATTTATGCGTGGACATTTACCTAAGGCTCAAGAGATTACATTACACTGCCCGTAGTGTTTTACCTCGCATCTGTAAGAAACTAAAGCATTAACAATGTCTGTCTTTTCACATATTTTTTTTTATTATTTCGATGTAGAGTTATGTTAAGCTGGATACCACCGAAAGGCTTTTTTCATTAACTGATGAGAGTTTATGGTAAACGCTGTCTTACAAATGTTGATATGCATGAAGATATTTCGTAAAATGTGTCATGTAGTGAAAATTCATTGAAGAAAGTTAATTTTTGGTGAAAATTAAAACTTTTGGTGAAAAATTAAATAAAATTTTATTTTTCTTAAATTTGAGGTTAAATGCTCTTTGCAAGTAGTTCTGAAAAAGAGGCTCATCAAAAGCAAAAAATATTGAAAACTTTACTAAGCTGTGGTTATCTTGTCTTCATTCTTCGAGGAATCCCCTGCCGAGAAAAGCATCGGAGGACTTTAATAATCATAATTTTCTGAAGCACCTAGACACCATTATTTTATCAAAGTTCCGTGCATGTACATAATAAACGTAGTGATTTTTTTTGTATAAAAAAAAGTCAAAAAGTTCTAACTTTTGTTAACACTCAAATACTGAATTTAAACTATGCAGAAAAAAATATTTGTTTGAAATTCCTAGTTCAATTCATACTGCCAAGCATTTTAATTTAAGTGTCTCAGCAGAATAAGATATTTTGATTTACACTGTACATGCATGTATAAATCAAAGAAATGTAGGGATCTACAAGTGTGTCAACAGACTAAATACCTTTAAGTCGTAAAATTCGTTTAAGAAGAACTGAGCATATATTGTTTCTCAATAATCGATTGTCCATGAGCTGCTCTTGTCAATGATTGAGGGGACATAGGAGCATGCCAACAGTCACAAAGGGGAATTCAGATATTAATGCAATTTATCACTTATATTTAATATGAATTCATTGCCAACATTGTTACGAACGTCATAGAGAAATGCGCCATTAGGGGAGTTACATTAAGACACAATAGGACTACGATTGAGACCGGCGTATAATACTCGGTTCTGGCTTGATCAAATTGGCCAAGATGTAAAAATTAGTTCAATTAACTTCCTAAAAAACGTTGAAGAAGGCGGGCAAGTGATTAAGTTTAAGAGTGCTTGTATTGAAGTATTTGTAAGGCAACCACCTGCCCACTTAGTTTGACAAATAGTTGTACCTCTGTGTTTGACCCAGTGTGAGCATGTATCGTTTATAATCGAGAAAAAGGGGGTAGCTATTGATTTCGTGTGACAAATTGAAGATCACACGTTGCTTTGGAATGTCTCAAAATCCCCTAATACGAATTTAAAAGATGAACCCGCACATTGAACTAAATCTTTAATAACGTGTAATTTTTGTCATACATTAGAGTGATATAATTGGATAAATTATATATATGTACCCTTTCTTCCAATTTCATACTCATAATTCTCTTTCTTACTCGGTCGTGATTGGTCGTAAATCGTAGTTTACAAAGACGTCCGCGCGCGATCAAATACAGTGTACGTCGTTAAAGGCACCGCGTTGATCGATTAGATAAAAGTATCACTATGGTGTCATGTATTGGCGCGAATAAAATAATCATCCTGAATTTCTTTTGACATTTTTCACCTTTCTCATGATCCGAAATTGGGTTGTTTTGTTGTCGGACAAGTAATTTACGACAACCTGTTCACAATCACAATATCAAAGCGTATACCCCATTATCTAACGTAGAATAGAAGGAATCTATTTTAGCCTGAACTCGGGAGCTGAAATATTTCAGAAATATGATAGATAACAATTAATTCGCTTCGTTTATTACAAAGAACTTTCAATTCCGAGTTCCAAATTCTCTCTGATAAATTAATAAAATATTAAAGAAAAAGCTTACGTATAACTCCTGTTTAATACTTTTTAAATTATCGCCAATATCGAAAAAAATGAAGACGCACTAAGTTCTATCTTCAAATCTTTAGAATTGAAAGATAGTGTGTACATTAATACTATCAACTGAAATGAGATTTTTTTTATATTGAAGATCCCTGCCTACCGGAACACCACAGCATTATCGATGACTTCCGAAGAAGTACGAAGTACCGATCGAAGGCGAGCGACCGGCGGCTCTGCGACAATAGCCTCTCCCCGGGGTGGTACCGATTCAAAATCAATGGGACGGACGCTGACATGCCAACCAAATGTGTTAAGGTGACATTTATCTCAGATCCTATTTGACATTTATACTGTAATGGAGTTAGAAATATTTATAACATTAGCATAGTTGCCTGTATGCAAACATACAAGAAAAGCTCGGACATGATGTATTTGAAGAATCCAATAACTGTATATTACGAGAAAGGGTGGAAGCAATTAAGATAAAAAGCCTTTTTTTATCATCAACACTTTATATAGTAAAGGGTTGATCACTGACATCAATTAACAAGTAAATGTAAATTTGAAACTCTATATAGATTTAATGACGATAAGAAAGACATTGATGTTTTAATGCACTTCGATTGTTCAAATATTTGTGAAATAGTTCAGATATAAATTCCTTCAATCATACGATACTGAATGCACTCCTTTTAATTTCAAATAACTGTTCAATCAGTAAACGGGAAATTCTATCTACTAGTTCAGGGGTCCTGTTTCTTAGAGGGCTTTGAATAACTTCATTAGGAATCTGATCTACCCGGTATTTTGAAACTTTCAAAACTATCTTTTTAAAACTCTCATTTAAGTACATCCGATAATTGTATAGACACACTACGGTGATCCACTTTATTGAGAAGCGAATAAATCTACAGAATCTTAATACAAATTGACATCCTTTTACTCAGGTAAAACGATGTGGAACAGCCGCTCCAATATGGCTCTCCATACCAAAAGAAGGCATGCCAATCCCAGGAGCCACCAAAAGCGGAAGTGCCTGTGTCACGTGGGCCCCAAGAGGAGAACGTCCGGAATGTTGTCCAATCAAATTTCCAGTAGAAGTCAAGAACTGCATCAATTTCTTTGTTTACAAGTTAACAAGTACAGGGGGTTGTGATCTAGCTTACTGTGCCGAAGGTAGCTATAGAAAACACATTCTCTCTATAAACTCAGTAAACGGACAGATAAAACTTGCATCATGAAAGCTTTGACTTTTCACAACTTTATACAGAATAATAAAGGACATTTTTTCAAATCCACAAAATTAAAAACTGTTTCGAAGGTAATTCGTTTGATACTTAATATACAACATTTTACATCAACAATCCTAATTAAACAGAAGCAATAAATACGATATAAAAATGTTTCTACTTTATTGAACCTTTCCCTCTCAATTTTGTGGCCTTTGAATTGTTTTTCCAGTTCCAAAAAAGACTTGCTCAACTGGACAAGTGTACATACGCCATTTAAAGAAATGTATAGGTAAGCATAATGTTGGTAATTTTCATCATAAGAAGCCTTTGTTTATTTTCAAAAAGCAAAAGAAAATACAAGGTCATGAAAGTTATATTTAATTTTTATCAATGAGTTCATAAACTTCCAGACTACAACGTCAGAACCAGCAAGCCGTCCCTTCAAGTGAGCGTGTCCAGAAAGAACGCCATGATAACGTGTACCTTTCGCGTTCTCAATAAACTGATTGCAATGACGTCACCAACCTTCTACATAGCTTGGTACAGAAAAGAGCGCGGGCTTTCTCTGATTAAATCTACTTTTACCAGAAAAACGAAAGACTCCATAGTTATCGGGGAACATGCTTTTTCGGGCGATACGGTAAGAGCTTTACCGAATTTTACACCCATTTATATCTATAACATAAACATGTTCCACAACCTTGTAACTTGTTCCTTTTTTTCGTGGAATTTCAGGTGATATGTAGCGTTGAGGAGATTTATCAAATGAGAGACAAGAAAAGCCGAAAAAGTAGACCCTATTTCATCGGTATCAAGGTAAATGAAGTGGAAGAATTTTAAGTCACGCATCGTATATGCTGTTCATTAGCAAACTGCTTTGTCACTAAATTAACAAGTGTTGCCCAATATTTGATCCATACATTAAAGTACACATTGTCAAAATTGTTTAGTTATATTACTCTGTTGTAAAAAGCCCCTTTTGAATTAAATTCTCAAATATAAAAAGACTTCACACCAAAACATCAGACACACCTTTATTGTGTCGTTGAGTAGCTCTCCTTTCTGTTGGGTGAGCTTGATTGACCTACACTTTTGTACGGCCTTTAACAAGAATCTTCGCTGTTCCCGTGTATTTATGGCAATGTCGATTAGTTAGAAAGTTGATTTATTCTAGAGAAAGATTTAAAAGCAGCAAGTACTTGAGAAAACTTTTAACGACTATGGTTTAGTCAAGAACAGGTCAAACTAATAAAATGATTCGTTCGATTCTTTGAAGCAAGTGAAAATATTGCATATCAGGTTCACTAACAAATAACCGTACACCGTGTATTTTCCAAGATTGGATGTGGTTCTTAAAGACGGGTATTTTGTTTTTCAGTGGTTGTAACATGACCTAATCTTTTCTTCATGTGATGTTTAAGTTTTCAAAGGTTGTGTTCTATTGCTGCAATTAGAAAAAATCCCTTCGTCGAATAAACAAATCAGTGATTAAATGTTTCAACACAAAAAGATTGTCTATCCTTTGCTTTTACATGGAAAGCCTACATAATCCACACCGTTTATACACCCGAAATTTGAGGCTAAATACATATGTTGACTGAAAAAGGCGGTTATTAACCCCATTTATATACTTCACATCAGAGTGGAGAGCAAATTCAAGGGCCGAGAACATGTATACATGCAAGACAAAGTTATCATTTTGAGAGAACGCTTTTTCTTGGATGATTTTATGCGTAAAAAATTCTCATGTTCACAAATTGTACAAAACATTATTGAAATATCCTATACGTACCTAAAGACGCCTTACGTACAGGAATTGGTTTTCATTAAGTGCGAACTCATGGAGTGCAAATTTTATAGATAAATACAAATTTAGCTCCGAAATCATGAATTTTCTGTATTCATATTAAGGTAATAGGAAAGGGGCGTGTCGGTGTTAGAGGGGGTTCGTTTTAAATTTGGAATACGACATTAAAAGTTTATGAACATGGTTATATAAAAGATTTTAATTCGATATCTTATTTATTTTGTAGCTTTTACGAAAGAAAATAGTTCTTCGAGAAGACAGGCCGGTAGCAAACGTATCCCTAATATCAACAGTACCTATAGTATGTGACAATAACACCCACACATGTGGCATCACTATTAGGCTCTCCCTGCAAACACCAGGTAATGATAGAAATTCATTCTTTAAACACAGGTGTCCACGAAAAAAAAGTTGAAGACATAAAAAAAAAAACATGTTAACTTGATTGAAAGGTAATATTTGATTTCTGTTTTATTACCACATTATCCCTTTAACATTTCTTAAAGAATCTGTTGTAATGTTTAATTAAGTTACACCTAATCTTCTACGACCATCCCATATCATTGACACGGCAGTATTTGCTTTTTCTTTTTCGTGTGTTGATGTGATTAATGAAATGTTTTTTAATTGATGAAAGGCGACATTTCTCCTGAAATCACATTTGAGAAATGTGTCATCCACTTTGGAATGGGTTGGAAGTGTCGGAAGAATATCTGCCAGGAACAGACCTTTCAGGTGGCAATGGCCCCAAATCTGAAACATTTTCCAAAACAGAAGCTCTTCGTCAATGGCCAGATTACGACAACAAAACTTTCGTCATGGAAACAGAATCAAATTAAGTTTAAGGTATTAACTTTATAAAGTGGTCTGCCAGTTACATTACTGTGAAATTTTTTAGATCTAAGATGAATAAAAAATATTTGATAAGTGATAGAGGAATGGTAAATAAAACACTTTGGTTGAGACCATATGTTTAATGAGTGCTAATTTGGTTAAGACTGACCGTAGGAAAAACAAGTTTTGATTTTTTAAAATTAGAATATTATTGCAAAAGTCCTCAAAAACTATGCCAAGGTCAAAGATAAATGGAATTTTTTGTTTATTCTAAACCAATTTCAATAAAAAATTGTAATATTTATAGCAAGGAATGTATATTTTCTTGTGGGTAATAAGGTTCATTGAATATGAATGGTGGATTCTAGAGTTAATTTACAGTTTTCCATCCAAGATAATATAAACCATTTCCAATACTAGTATCTCAAAGCAGGTCGTGTAGTTGAGGAACACTACTGGTCTGCATTGACGAGTGTTTGTTAATTAGTCACCGTATCCTAATTGACACTGGCCGGTGTAGGACGATACTTTCCATTAACTCTCTCCAGAATTTTCAAGGACTAATCAATATAGCAATCGTACTGATTATTCTGACTTTCTAGCCTTTAATAGAAATCTTGATGACCAATATCACTCACTTTTATGTGTCACTGGGTCATTTAATAATATCTGTCCATGAATCATAATTTAAAGCTGACCAATGTGCAACAAAGCAATATTTATTGAAATTTGCAGTTAAAAATTTAGTTAGAGAAAAAACAGAAGCAAACAAAAGAGTTTTTGAATTTGTTTGAGATTCATTAAAATGATAATCTTCTATGCGTTTGAAGTCACGACAACTCGCTCTTTTCCAGATGAAGGTTGTTGACTTTCCACCTGCTAGCTGTTACATCTTGAGTGGTGTACACGTTCTCTCATTTGCCGGCAGGTAAAAATGTGCAAACATAAAAATTTCCGAAAAGGTCATTGTTCTTTAAAATTTAAACAAAACTCAAATAGCAAAGGCCAAAGTAGCGTTATCAGAGAGTTGATTTGTTGTTAAGTACATAGTTTCCAGAAGTGCAGCTTAATAACTTTTATTAATCGTGACGTGAGATGATTGGTACATTTTTTTTCTTTTGCAGAGTTCAAAGGTTACAGGAGAGGGGATCTTTTATCCTCCTGAGCAGTGAAGAGACGACCTTAAAGGTAGATTTATAGGAGGATCCAAGAGGCTAGTTGGATATCGAACTGTTATAAACGTCCACCAACCTCTTATTCAGTATAAATTGCAGCACTTCAATGTCGGTCGATAGCTTTTAATGTCTGGACAAGGTTTGCACACGTCTGAAGTGTTTATAGAGGCAAACAGGTCGTGATGGAGCACAGAAATCTGGAGTCTTTTTCCCTAAAGAGTCCTGATTTTTTGCATGGATCAGAACTTGACGTCACAAAATGTCTGAAAAAATTAATTTACAACTTACCAATCCTCTTGAATAACATTAAGATTGCGTAAATCACCCTCTTTGAGAGTTTGTATATATATTTTTCTTAATGCAGATTTCCTTTATAGCTACTCCTCTTAAGCCACTGTAATTCCAATCCTGCCCTTTTTGAAGTTAGGGTGTTTAATTTAACACTCAGTCTTCAAACAGTGCCATTTCCCTGTCATATATATTATAATTTTGTTAAAGAAGTTCAAAACGAAACCTACTTGTAAAAACCTTCTTCCCAAACTGTCAAATAGTTGTAATTTTTGTATGTCTCCAAAGTTGTGGATCTGCTGATATGTCTTTAAGTACTTCTCTTACTTCACTCCATTCCAGGTTCATATCCAGACGATGAAGAACCCGCATCATGATATTTTCAGTCTTTGTGGTCTTGCCCTACGGTATGAGGGCGTAACTGTTACTATAAATAGATGTTCCGAAAGTCTGTGGAACAAACGCTTTACCTTACAGTACCAAGGACTGCAACATAACTCAAGAATAAAAATTTTTGAAGCTCGTAATGGAAATTTATTAACGGTATTTGTATTGAGCATTTTCATTGGTATATAATATCTGTGTACTTTATTCCAATAAAGAATATAGTCCAATATTATGGGAAATTTTAATTTAAAAAAAAGCCCAAAATTTTTACCGGTAGTTAAAAAATTTTGCTTGGAAGTATGACAATTCCCTTTTTTCACCTCTCCACACTTATAAAATAACGTACAGGTCAATTTTATAGAAGAACTTTTAAAATCATCAATTCAATAAAATTATATACCCTAGTAAATCAAGTATACAACATTTTTTTTTAAAGTTTGGGGACAATCCTTATATCATTTCCTCTCTTTGTTTTCAGATTTATATTCATGACCTCGTGCATATTCGTATTGATATTAACTCATTAGATATATCGGCATCCGTCCATGTTTCTGGTTTCCATAGCAATAAAGTTGAAGGTTTATGTGGAACCATTGTCCGCAAGAAAAATAAGAACGCTGTATCCACGGTAACCGATGGTTATGGTGTAAGGGTTTGGAGGTATGATGAGTTTTGGTCCTTTGAACATAGTTAGAATTCTCTTGTATTAAAGTAGTTGTATAGATGCATCACGAAGAAAGATAAAAAATTAAGGTGAAAACATTCTTTTATTCTTCAGAGTGCAGCCCCACCAGAGTCTGTTCCAAACGTCCCCTTCATATCCATATGAAAGAATACAAGCTTCATTTCCAAAGTGTGAATGCTCACCCACGAAATCATCAAATTCATGCACTGAAATCAAAAACAAAAGTGAATTCTATTCTTTTATTTATCAAAAAGACATCACATCGGAATTTTATGTGACAAAAAAGAATCCGATAATCACAAAAACCTACAACATATCAGCCAAAAGTGATATTAGAGATAATCGTGTATCGAAACCAAGTGAAGCCAGACAGCAGTGCAAAGAGGTCATTCGTGATTCTGACCTTTTCCGTAAATGCGTTCCTCTAAGAGGTAGTATTTTGACGGATATCGTCGTAATTTGTGAGAAAATTGCAATAGTACAAGAAAAATCCGTCTGGATACCCATTGTGTTGCGTTTGATGGAAAATGTTTGCAATTTTGCTTATACATCAAACACTTCATTGTCTGATCGGAATGTTACTTCTGGCATCGATCAAGTGACAAAGATTAAGGATTTGTTTCGATGTCCAGAAAAGTGTTTCGAACACGGAATTTGTACTAGAGGCGGATGTGAGTGCTTCAAAGGATACTCAGGTGTAGAGTGTCTGAACAAGGCAGGTAAATTCTAGTTTATTCACTCCTTTTATATTCTGTGTCATAAAAACTGTTAATACCGGTAGTTTACGTTTAAAGTAAAATACTACAAAAATGTCTGCAATTTGTTAAAAACTTTATTTTTTTCAAACAACTGATTTTCCATTATTGTAAATTTTCTGGAACTGATTATCAAAACAGAACATGTAAAATAAATGAGATTACTTCATAATATTAAAAAAACGTGTTAGATGAAAATATCATGACCACATTTAGTTGTCCCAACAAATGACGGTTCCAGCCAATCAACAGAGGTGCGGACCGTGAAACCTACCTCAGATGAAATTTTAACCTCAACAAGTCCATCCGAAGCGCAAAACGCTAATCCAACCAAAGCTGAAGAACAAACAACAAAGGAGCAAACAACTACCAGCACCACCACAACTAGAATCACAACTACCGCCACAACATCAACTTCAAGAACAACGACGACAACAACAACAAAGCAAACACCAACACCAACCACAACGAAAATAACAACTACAACTGTTAGCCCAACAACAACAACCACTTTAAAAACAACTTCGACTGCTAGACCAACAACATTGAAATCAACAACAGTCTCAAAGCAAACCACACCAGCACCAGCTTCACCACCAACAACCGCTCGCCGCAAGATCCCCATGTTTGTGTCTTGTGACACAAGATCGTCTGGTTGCAATTTCGTTTACCTCAGAATCGGACGTAACCAGTATCCAGTTTCATGTCGTGTAACAAACGTTAAGGTAAAAATTGCATGGGGGTCGTCAATCAAATGTTTGCAAATCACAGTGATGAAAGATTACAGTGACGTCTTTAATGAGACCTTTCCTGTAAAAGGAAGCTTAGCTAATCTTGATTTGTTTATTTCTGTCATGTAGTGTCTGGTATTATCTTGTTCTGTATAAAATTCTTTATTTTTAAGTTCAACAATAAAAAATGGATACAAAGGCAGCAACCTATGTTTGTCAACATACGGTACGTCACCCCGACGCTTGCTGAATGTCTACTTAATACTTCCGTAACAGTCCCAACTGATGGCGATCCCGTGTTTAAAGTGGAGGTATCTATTTGTCTACATTTTCATTGTTGTAACTTCTGGGATATCAGTAAATGGTCTTTTATCTGACATCGTTTCTAAATCTGTACACTTCATTACGATACCTTCTGTTTTTGTTCAGGTTTTGGACGCTGGTAATGAGGTTCTCTCAGATAAATTGTTTTCCAAAGTGAATAAACAGTGCCAGAGCTGTTCGTATTGGCGGGGTTGCCGAATAAGGGTAATATATAAATGTACTGGCTTTACTAAAAGATCTTCAAGAGAAACATGGTTAATCTCAGTTTTAAATTCATGTAATGGTTTGTTTTCTGTTTCAGCGTAACTTTTGTGTGATGGATGGGAAGTGTTATATGCACAAAGATAAAAACCCTTCAAATAAATGCGAAGTTTGCTTAGTGTCTTCATCTAGAAATCAATGGACAAAGAGTGAAGGTAAAACTAAAATAATTAAATGTTTGTCCTATTCGTGTTCGACTTATTTTGTAAGGTGGCAACCCTTGTTGAAATATCACAAAATTCATTCATAATTGAATATGCATGTATGCATATTTATGAATACTAGTTTTTTCACAGTTCTCTCAATTAAAATTTTAACAATACTACTCGAATTATTCAGATTAATTTAAAGAAAATATGAACAATAAAATTCTTTCTATTTTATGTTTTGAGAAACGAATTATTTGTATTTGTTCATTTAAAGACAGTTTCGTTTTCTATAAATAAGCAACTATGTTTGGAGAATAAAACAAAAGAGTTCAGAATTTCTATCAATTAAATATCTAAATTTTAACGGACAAAAAATGATAAAATATTCAAAAAGAATCCTAAAATTTTCAAATCATTAAATAGTAAACATAAGTACGTAACATATATCAATTAGAAAAAATATAAACCTTTATTAATTGTGAGTGCAAAAGAACCTTTGATCGGCGCTAACAAGTTATGCGCACTAAAATTGATAATCCCAGTAACAAATGCATTCTGAGAAACCCAGCAACGCTAAGAGAGAAAAAATGCGTTTGGAAGCAATTTAAACTGTAAAACATTTATACTGCACTACCATACTTTTACCCAGATCTTTCTATGTCTAGACTGTTTTGTCGTTCATTTCCGATGTTAGACAAAACTTAGGTGTTTTAAATTTATTCTTTTGGTGAGTAGATAACCTTCCCCCAATTCTACAAAGAGACCCTTACGAGTTCTCGGTCGTGGAGGGAGACACCATTAATAGTAAGATTATGGCCTATGACCCAGAAGGGTCTGAATTAACGTACAAAATAAACAGCACCAAAGCCACCGTGCAGCAGGAAGGGAGATTCTTCTATAAGACGAAAGTTTCCTCCCTTGGAAGAGATGGGTACTTCGAATACTTCAACATTTCCATAACAGACGAATGTGATTTGCAGTCCTCTATAATTGTGAAGGTGTGTGGAGAATTCTTTGATGATTTTATGATGATTGTCACGATGATAAGAAATTGAGAAAAATCCTTTTACAACTATTATTTATTATTGAAAAAAGTTTCCAAGGAAAGGATTTTCATTAATAACAAAGCATTTAATAAAATTTATAAAAATCATTTTAGGAATTACACGTTGTGTTTATTGTTAGGTGGCAGTGAACATGTGCAACTGTCGAAATAACGGAACCTGTATTGCAAAAGATATTGCAAAACCAAACCAAGCAAGAGTTGCTGAATGTAACTGTCAACATCCATTCTCAGGTGGGTCGCTTTCTACAGACATAAAACCAAATTAGGTTGATTTTGAAGATATCTTTAAAGCACTGCTGCCTTTAACCCAAAAAGCACAATTCCAAAAAGATCAGCAAAAAGATCAGATTAAAATTCTAACAGGATTTCTGTGACTTATGCTAAAGACTAATGAATTTTGCACTTTTGAACACGTAAAGGCTCCCTATGTGAGAGGTCGCCAGACTTCTGTGCCACCCGACCGTGCTTCCCTGGCGTCCAGTGCACGAACCTGAATACCTCCTACAGATGCGGTCGCTGTCCCCCCGGCCATGCTGGAAACGGCGCTATCTGTAAGTAATGCCTTCCCAAACAGCAGTTTTTAAGGAGGATTAGCCTAAATTCTCCAAGATTGACTGCTGTTTGATATCGACGACCTGTGATTTAAAGGTCGGTGCTAAATATCAATCAATTATGTTTTCCAACGAATTGCGATAAATTCTAGGGCTTAAGAGAGATTAAATGAAAGTTTGTTTTTTCTACCAAGAATTTCAGAAAACTTTCAAATGTTGTAAAGGGTCTGTTTTTCTGTGATTGATGGTTTTGGAAGTCTTGATACGAGTCCTTAGAGCTGAGAAAAATGTTACATAGTCTATTTTATATTTAATCCAGGTAGACCGTCGTGTAGTTCTTCACCCTGCTTTGAAAATGTTACTTGCACTAATGATCTTTATGGGGAGAAGGGATTTAGATGTGGATATTGCCCTCGATTTTACAGAGGGGACGGTGTACGGTGCAATAGAACAGGTTGTTTGAATAACATTTATAAAATTCAACTTACTTGCATAATAATCTTGTGGTATAAAATAAAACTTTATGCAGGTATACTTAGTTCAAAATTATCTGTTCAGATTTAGATGCATGTAAATATGGTGTATGTCCTAGAGAAGGCAGGTGCGAGAACATTGCGCAGTTTCCGGGATATCGATGCTCATCGTGTCCACGGGGTTACCAAGGAGACGGCATCAAATGCTCAGGTTTTATTTCATGAATTTTTAACATAGAATTCTGAATTTATACTAGGCTAGATTTATATTTTCAAGAAATTTTTAATGCGATATATTTTCTTTTTAGCACCTTGCAGAATGAATTGCCAGAATGGTGGATCATGTATAAATGGCAACAAATGCTCATGTAAGCCGGGTTATGGTGGTGTATCATGTGAAAAAGGTATACAAAATAATTTTATGATTATATATCTAGTGCTACGAGAAGTCTTACTTCGAAATTTTAGTACTGCCTTTGCGCTATTAAAACATAACCTTAAACGTCATCAATACCACATGTAAAAATTGTGAAATCTTAAATTAATTATATTCTTATTTTAGAGACTTGTTCGGTAAGATGCTTGAATGGGGGTCAGTGTTACAATGGAAATCGTTGCCTTTGTCAAAAAGACTACACAGGCTACTATTGTCAGACGCCCATCTGTAATCCCCCATGTCAAAACAACGGCATGTGTGCTCGCCCGGGCACCTGCTACTGCCCTTTTGGGTATTACGGCCCAACATGTGAAAGAAGTGAGTATCTTGTGAATGAAGCACCATATAGCACACAACTAAAAGTCTTGAATTGCATGCACTTTGATACTCAATCACCAGATTAATAAATAAGATTTTTCTCCAGGATATCTTTAAAAACAATTGCTTGAATGCCTTCACCCGACGGACTGGCTAAAATTACCAGACTCGGAACTTATTTAAAATCCAGAAAAAGATTTGTAATGCATTTTCAAAAATTGTATTTTAAAATTCAGCAAATTTCCTGGGAAAAATTTTGGTCAACCTACCGACCCAATGTTTTTATCCTGAGTCGGGAGAGGACAGGCAAGCTTTTTTTTTTAAAGTTGGTCCTATTCAGTCAAGAATCTGTTGTTTTCAAATTTTGACTTGATTATTCAATTTCTTTCTGGTGTTGGTGTATCTTTCACACAGTACATTTTCATAACTAACAGTACTGTATAGCCTTCTGTTTTGCCTCTTTTGCAAGTAGAAGTAGGCGTAGTCATATTTTGCTGACTTTCTTATTACAGCTATGTGCTTTCGCAGATGCAGATACTTGTGTCAGCTGAATTTTAAAAGATGTTAGTATTTTATTTTTCTTTGGTTTAAAATCAGTGTAAATAACAAAAATGGGACTCATGTTAAGTTTTTGTCTTTTATGTTTATTCTCTAACTCCATAGTGAATTGTTTTATTATCTTAATGTTTATTTATTAAAGATACTAACAATATTAACAAAAAACAAATCACCATATTTATTCTTATGATCTACATTAAATAAACTCCTTAAATCACTGAACTTATTTTAAGGAAAGGTCTACTGCTTATGTTTGTAAATTGCACTTTTTAGCTACATGTTGGACATATTGTCAAAATGGTGGACGTTGTGTGTTTAATTCGTGTTTGTGCTCAAGAGGTTGGACGGGTATTCATTGTCAAATACGTACGTACATTATTTATTGGTGCAATATTGATAAATGACTATTGCTTAACTAAAATATATCGATTTATGATTTTAAAAAATTGTTGTTTTTTTTGACAGCAAAATGTGAAATTGGTTGTATGAACGGAGGAACATGTGTGGGAACAAATCAGTGCCGATGTCAAGCCGGGTACTGGGGCTCATATTGTCAACATGGTAAACATGATGTTTCAGTTTTGTTATTTTGCAAAGACAATAATTAATCTAACGATGAAATTTGTACTTTTATTTTCCTTTTTTGCAGCATTGTGTTGGCCAAGATGTCGTTATGGAGGCCAATGCATAAAACCAAATGAATGTAAATGCCAACCTAACTATTCTGGTCGATACTGTCAGGTAGGGCTTTGAAGTTATAGCCCAATTACTGATGTGTTATTTTCCAACATGTTATATACTAAACTGTAAAGAATTGTTTAATATTTAATGGTCAGAATATGAGCATCCTTGCATAGTATTACATATGACATGTATGTTTTATCTTTGTAGATCATAAGATCATCAAGTCGACCATCATGATAAATTTGGTGCAAATCTTTACTCGGTATGCGGGGATTTATTATAATGTACTCATTTTTTTCTTGTTGGACTTTTTTATGTTTATATTGGAGTATTTTATTGTGAAGAGAGAGAGAGAGAGAGAGAGAGAGATTGAATACATTAAAATGAAAAAACACTGTTTCCTTGTTTTATTATATCATGAATCAGATGTCAAAGCGCTTGGTTAGTTACTGTACATAAACAATTATTTTTTCTATATATACATCTCATAAAATGGAAATAAGGTTATTGTATAAAGGTCCCCAAAGAATCACTTTTTTACATTGGGAGAAAAGTAACCCGAGTAAGATTTGCATCCTGACTTAATAGTTGTATCTACGTCAAACTTGCCCTATAAAGTAGAATTTCCTCTACTAAACACTCTCCAGTGTCAGATTTTCGATTGGAAGAGGTGTTACTTTGTAGGTTAAAGCCCCTTACCTTTATAACTAGTCTCCTCTCCGCTGCTTGTATTTTCTTAAATATTTTATTATAATACAGCCAACGTCCCAAACTAGTTTAAAAAGTTAGACATTGTTTCAATTTTGACCAATAATTTCCACTTGTCTAATTTTTACTTATCAGAATTCTGGCCAAGAAAATTCCACTAGGTTTTCATTAGAGAAGGAAAGTAAACTCTAGATAAGGATTTTCCTCCCGGGAGAATCTTTCCTCCTTGAGGAAAATCCAATCAAGATTTTAGTAGGAATAGGAAACCTTACTATTGTGAAAGATATACTCTATATCGCTTGTAAATTCAACAAAATTATTTAATAAAATACACAAAATTTCAATAAAGAAAAACAGTGCTTTATGAATTGCCAAATCCTTCATACATTTGCGGGTTATGAGCGTATTTTTGCTGTGAAGGATTAATATGAAATTTGGCTGAAATAAAAGAAAATGAGTAATTTTGACTCAAGCATTGATAAGATCTTAATTTTTTCAAATCCATGGGATTCTGAACCAAAAAGTTGAGAGTAAAAGAAAGTGTAATTAGGGTAGTGCAATTATGTTGTTAAACCATGTTTCGATACTTTTTGTTTTGGAATTCAAATACAAAATGATTTTTTTCAGTTGATCTGTGCAATGGATCAAGACATCTTGGATACTGGCCGAACGAGAGATGTATTTGTATATGTATCTAAAAATATATTTTTATTTCATTTAATGCTCTGAAATCCAAAAGTTTGAAAAATATCCCAGAAAATAAAGAAATGCCTGGCTTACCCTGAAATACGAAGTCAGCTTTCCCTCCACTGTTTTCAATGATAGAAATTTCTTCATAAATACCTGGCCCAACAAACTCTTTTACCAAGTTTGAGTATGCCCTTAGAAAATGTGTCTTAAAATGTATATTTCGTTTTGATATTAAACCTATTCCAATTCTAATATTGCAAGTAATCAAAAGTTTTTCAACTATTATAAGAAAAGTATAATTTTTTTGGCCCACAAGAATACAAATTTTCAAGTAATTCAAATAGCAATATTAATACTTACTCTGGCGATTTTAAAAGTTTTGCTGACTCTTTCATTTTTATGGAAACATATTCGTCTTCGGTAGAAAGAGCCGAAATCGATGGTTCTTTTGGAATCTTACTGGGCTTTTTAGCTAGAAAATATGGAAGTTGTACTGTAAATATCTTTATGAAGGAAAATATAATATTTTTTCTTGAAAATAGCTTAAAGAACTGAAAATGTAAGTAAATACTAGATTTTTTAAAAAACCTTTATTTGATGCTTTCATTTCTTTCTTTTTCGCACCTTTCTCTGAAATTTCATCATACAAACACGGACTAACCTCTGGTTGTTCTTGTAAATTCTGATGCAGAGTTTGTCTGAAGTAAAAAAAATCAGTTACAAATAGTTGTTTTTTTAAAGAGAGATAACAGCATAGAAATAAAGAAAATGCATTTACAATCATGCATATTTTCGTGATCTGCTCTGTAGCTTTCAATGTGTTTGATGCGGAGAACTTATTTCATACAAGGTTAATTAATTTTTCCAAGCAAAGATGATCGTTTTCTTTAATTCTTAAAATTTACAACAATATCATGTATTTTGAGATATTATGTACAGTAAAAAAGAATAATCCAAGATCAAGATTAATTTTATAATTGGCAGAAAACTATAAATTCATTGTTATTCCTAGCATTTCAGACGAACTAATTTTCGTGACATCTTATTTACTCGAGAAACATTTACGCTTTATTAGGGGTACACCAATTTCACGAATATTGATGGTTCATACGATCTTTGAATTGCATTGTTTCAAGATCCACAGCTCTAAAAACCTATCATTTAGATTGAACTAAGAGGTCAATACAGTTTTTGCTGATGTCAAACAGCAATTGGTTTTCATGATAAATAAAATAAAAGTTATTCAGTGGATGCACATTTATACTGTATTAAGAATGTAAATTTAATTTCTACAGACAATGTCACTACTATATACTATTTACATTGCATTAACATCATGCCTTACTTTGGTTCCTCTGTATCTTTTTCATTATCTTTCATCTCTTTTACATTGGTGACCTTTTTCTCCCTTCTATCAGGGATAGAATCTAGTTTTAATGTTCCTTGGTCTTTTTCTTTTAGGTCCAGAATATGATTTTTTCCTTGAAAATGCATACTACATTGCATTGAACTCGTTTACATGTTTCCATAAATATTAACATGTACGAGTACATGTACATGTTTTAACATTGTCCACGAACTTTTTGGACAACCCTCGTATTATACAAATGTACTAACGGTCTTCATTATTAAAAGTGAGCGATTTATTTTTCCATCATTAATCAAAGAAATTATGTTTGTTTTAAAACACCCTGCAAAATTATTTTTGAATTGTATTTAATAAAAGTTAACGATTCCTTAAGATTTGTTAATTTCTCAGAAGAAACAAAACACATGCATTATTTTTTCATTAACCTTAAGATTAATAGTGATAATAAATTGCTATTATAAACATTGAAAAAAAAAAGATATAGGTTCAGTTAACTTATAACTTGTATTTTCTTCCAACAACCAAGAGCACAATGTTTTGGTCCAATATAAAAAAAATATTATTAATGCGATGAAATCTTGGCTTGATCTTTTTAAAAATGTTATAACTTTTTGATGTATAATCTTACCTTTCTTAGAATTTTGACTAATAAAACACGCCAATGTTATAACCATTAGTACAACTGCAAAACTTGTTAAACCCAGCATGGTACACTTATAGCCAATACCATTAAAATATGACTCCACTGGTGTGTTCAAGACATCTGAAATAAAAATATTTTCTATCAATAGGCTATAAACGGAGTGCCTATAATATTTTACAAATTCATTAATGGATTTCTGTAAAATACATTGTATTTAGCATTAAAACATTTTTTTTCAAATGATATAATGTAGAAAGTGTAAAATAGTTTTACTATTTTGCAACTACATTTTTTCTTGAAATATTTTTTTCTTCTTTTAAAATTTGAAAAATATTTTTGGTTTTCCTTTTATTACTTTACCTGATATTTTATTCCTCTCTCCAGCAGCATACATGAGGGAAGCAACCGCCACCAGTATGCTAAGATACTGAGAAAACATCAACATGCCACGCCTTTTAACCGGGTACTGTTTCCAAATATGTTGTACATAAAGTTATGCAACAGAGAATAATTTCCCCTTTAACCATTGTAAAATATCCGGGATTGACGCCCACTGGGGCTATTCTGAGAGAACTTTCGTTTTCCTACTAAGACCCAAATAAATTCTAGAGATGACTTCTTTAAAAATCGTTCGTTACTTGTGAAGCGCAGAGATTTACAGTTATTGCTAAACGACTACTCATTTATAAGCCCTGCAGTTTATCTAGTCGCGAATGAATTAAAGCAATGGACAAATTTTTGAAATTATAAACGTTTCTTTTTATATATATAAATGTATATTTAAAAAAATTATATTACCGTATATATCTAAAAGTTTGACTATAAGAACAAGCTTTTGAGGTTATCCTTAATTATTTCTTGGCATTTATTGAACGTTTACCTTTTTTCAGAGACTTCATTACTTTTGGGAAAATAAAAATAAAGAAAAAGATCCTTATGGGTTTTTTTTTTTTTACAAAAGCATTGTTTCCAGTGATTACATTTCTCTTTCATATATCTAGAAGAATTACTGAAATACAATGCTTGAAAAAAAAGGTTATTATCAAAAATTCTTTTTATAAACAGAACGAAAAATAAAACTACTTCCCGGAAATAAAATACTTATACTAAGTTAAAATCCGTTAAATTTTCAACCGTTAAATGATTGATAAAGCAATACTTCAAAAGGGAATCAAATATTTAATGGAAACAGTAAAAAAGTTTTAATTTCCTCATAATACGGAAACTTGGGCACAAAATAAGGAATAAAATGCAAATTTGTACACAGTATAATTCTACTGAGTATTGTTTTAACATTCCAGAAACAATAAATAGACTACATGTATTTTAAGATTACAAATGTAATCTATGTAGTTAGGTCGTGGACACTATTACCCCAAACGTTTTTAAGGTTCATAAACCCTCTGCTCACTCATATAAAATGTATCTTAAACCTTAATGATTTTCCAAAAGAAATGTATTTTATAAGCAAAATACTGACAATTATAGCATAGCTTGCGGGGCAAAATTGGATAAAAAAGACACTTCAACTTGGCAAATATATATAGGAATAATAGACATTTATGTCATTAAGAGTTATCTCTCTTATCAGAGTATCAATGACCCTTAAGCTACCCGGCCACTGCGTGCTTGGATTCAAATAAGGAGATGACACAAATTAATCAAGCTCGAAAAAGCATTGCAACGATACAAATCAGGTGCAGAGCAAACAGATACCTATGAAATAAACTGCACTTATAATAAAGGAAACATACAATCTGCAATGTATATTTTGATTTGTCAGAGTGTTGTGCATGTTTTGTTGAAGAAAGTCTACTACTTTGATAAGAATGGCAATATACATATTCGTCCTTGTAATATGGTAAAAAATGCTTGATTTTCTGATTGACACTACCTTATCAGTCTTAGGAGATCAGAGTTTCCCCAATCTTTTTTCACGAAAGTATGTGATTTTACAGTATACTTTAGTTCAAATCACTGCAACTCTAATGCTTTTTATATATATCTTGAGTTTTATTAATGTTTAATTGAATATTTCTTGCAATTACAGAAAAATACATATTACATTTTTAGTGTTTTGATTAAGTGCTGGTATTTTACTGATACATCAATTTATTTACGTGTGTAATATAATTTTATTTAAATAATAATAAAAGAAAACGTTTCAAGCAAAGGTAAAAACTTAGACATGTTTGTGAAAAGTTAAAAAATACTACATTTAAATGCATTCATTAAAATTTTATACATATTTTAAAATCAACAAGAAGAATCCAGTTAAAATTTTCTTTAAAGAACTTAAAAAAGAACCATATCTGGTATATTTTGGGATGTTGACAATCTTATAATAAAATTAGGCAAGGAAAAATTAGATAAAAAGAACATATGTTAAATATTGAAAAGTATCAGTATTATCCATGAAGAAATATGTACATTTAAAAAAAAATTGTCCAAGATAAAACTAAAAATAACCAGTATACTACATAAAACTACTGCTTCTACGATAAGCATGGGTAAAGAAAACTAATGTGTATTGCGGGACCGAGAGAGACAGTAGGCTTGACTTGTACCACGTTAATTTTCGAAAACAAGAGCATGTAAAATATTGATTTTTTTTGTTTCCCGACGATAATCGAGCAATTGACTTGCATGCAAATTATCACATCAGCCATTTGCTTGATCACATCATGAATTAATTTTTTTTACAGTTTTTTTTTTTTTTACAGTTTTTCCTTAAATATAGCGTTAAAAGTAGTAATCTTTTCTTTCGGTGCTATGCTGAAATCTCGATCCAATCGAATCTTCCGGCCGCCTAAAAAGCTTTTCCTTTCTAAATGACTCTAGAGGAATTTTGCTCTAGTGGCTCTAGGTTGTGTAGTGTAGTGTGGAAAATTCTTCTCTACAGTATAAAATTCGTAGGAAAGGCTTACTATACAGGAAATCATTCTCTATAATACTAGTACCTACTGTAATTATCTGTAACAGTTACTGTTCATACATTTGCGCCACTTTCTTCTCATGAAATGTGTTCATTTCAAAATAATAGACGTAATAATATCTTATGCATGTTATGTTAAAAAACAAATTCAAACTTTAGATCTGTGATGAGATTCTGATGAAGTCTCATCTCGTTAGCTGAAAGCACATCATGCTAACAAGAATACAGTTGTACTTATCTAATTGTAAAAGTAAATATTTACTCTTTGATTTAAAAAATAAATTTCTCTTACTTAATTCAAAAGAGAGAAAAGGTATTGTAGCAGATGTTATAAATGAAATATTTAAAGTTTGTAGACTGAGAACGAAATACTAGTACCCACTATTGAAAGACAAAAAAATAGATAGATGAAACTACAGTGCAGACTTATGTTTTGTTTTTGTCTATTAATATTGAAGATTGAACACTTAAAATGATATAAAAAAAATTCAAAGGTGTTCCACATAAAGATCTGCAGTCTCCTTGTAACTTTCGTATGCAGTAGCGCGGTCTCTTTCTTTCTTTGTGGATTCCTTGCATCTCTTTTGTACTGATCTTTCAGCAGTATTGTTCGAATTTCTTTGATTATCTGTAAAGTAAAAAGTACAAAATAAATATATTATCGGTTAGTACAACAATAGGACCAAGGACCTTAACGGTTATCTGTGTATAAAGAGCTTCTCAAGCTGTTGCTGTTTTAGCCTATTGGAACTATAAATCTTTAATTTTTAAATTGTTTGGTTAAGACCCTAAATATAAATATATGTATTTAGGAAAGCTTTTCTCCTAGAAGCCCGGGAGTAAAGAAAATACGATTATCTGAATAAATTTAATTTCTAAAAAACGTATCCCATTGATGACACCAGAGGACTTGAATTTTATGGAGTTTTTTTAGGGATAACTGTGTAAATAATTTCTCATCTACTAGATGTTCATTAGAATAATAAAAATTTTCAAAGATGAAACGTACCTTTATCTTTTGACAAATTTAGTTTCACCATCTAATGAACTGGGACATCCAATATGTTACCCCTTATCCTACCTTTATGCCTGTACCTCGGATCCAGGGACCAGGAATTTAACAATTTTAAAATAGCAAATAGCCAGCTTAACGTTTATGAGTACAAATGAAGATATTCACAGATGTCATGTAGTCTAAACATACAACATTCTGAGCCTCATCCTAGGGCCTGACACTTAGCCAAGGAGTGATGAATTTCATAATTTGTGAAATTAACAACTCATTGTAATTTCAGATGTAAACAGGTTTTCAAGGTGTAAGGTATATATTTACACGTGTCAAAAGTAATTTGACTGCTCTTAACAGTAGCAACAACAACGAAAACTATTTTTTTGTATGTTTAAATGGTAATAGTTTGACAGTTATCTTTCTATTCAACAAAACAACAGTGGTTCTTTGCAGTAAGTATTTATACAGTAATTAAGAGTATAATCATATAGGATGCACATGTGCTCTTGATAAAAATTGTGCTGAAAGAAAGTGACAGCATATATGTGCAATAATATAGTTATTCAAATAACATGAGCTTTATCAATTTTCTTACCATTTATTACGGAAACTCTCTTTTCGCTAGGAACGTCATCATAAATGTAAAGCTCAGCCGACTGTACTCTCGGGCGTTCGCTGAAATACACTGGATTTTTCAAATCAGACTGTACTGTACATACTGATAAATTGTAAAAAAAAATCAGATTCATTTAACGAGGTAAAGAAATATTTGAGGGAATAAGTTCATACCATGGAATTTTGTTGAATTTCTCTGGCATTTTCTTTAAAACATTGACCAGAGACGACTCGCTCTTAGGTCTCATCATTCTTTCATCAACTAAAATTAAAGAATAAAAGGTACCTTTATCATTTCATCATTTAATCTGGTCAGCATAGCTTATTGCATGAAGTTATGATATAGGTATTTCAACGAACAAGATTAAAAAATGTATTTGAAATCTTCAGATCTCAGGAATAATTGCTTTGCACAAAGCAACCGTAGGTATTTTACAGTATTTTACAGTTGATATTTATTATAATTTACTTTCGGTATAAAAATAAAAAGAAACATTTAGATATAATCCTAGACATTTTAAGCAAGTGGAGAGGATCTTGGAATTTTTTTTTGTTTTATTCGGTATTACTTGAGTTCCTACGAAATTGGACGACTAAGTGCCCACTTATAATGATTTTATCAGCAATGAAAGCAATACAAGGAGGATTGAAAAAAGTCTAACATAAGAGATTAATAGTTGTTTCATGATATGGACATGCAGTCATCAATCTCATAAAACCGTTAAAGAATAAGATCGTCAACAGAATTCTGGAAATTTTAGAAAAGGGATCATGGGCGTAGGAAAAGAAAGAATAACCAGACATCTGTATTGAAAACAAGTGTAAATCAATGGTCTCACACATGGAATGAAATATATCGGTTAAAAGACGAAACAACGATAGGCTGAATTAGAAAGGAAGGTTAAATTCATTCAAATTCTTAATTTCCCTCTTGGAGGAAATGATTCCCTTCCTTTTGTTAAATATTAATTTATTTTTATAGTCTTTTTAGGACATGCATTGTTGAAATTGGTTGAAAAAGTGAAAAATTGTTCAAAAGCCTAGATACAGAAAATTACTAATAAATTGCAAATTGTTAACATAAATATCAAGGACCTATATTTATAGGTCCCTGATAAAATTATAGATTTTGAAAAGAAACAAGAATTTTAATCAAATTTAATGTTATGTTGAGAGAAATCAACAAAATATTTGTGTAGAATTATAGATATTCATATAAGATGAGCTCATCAAAATAATTCTCACCGTTTGTTACCTTATAGGTCATTTCCTTGTCATTTGTATTGTGCAACAACTTTCAAACAATTAAATTTGGTTCATGTTCTTAAACCATAAATTATGAAATTCACAATTTAAAATTCTGAAAAAAATACCATTGTGAAATTTATCATAATTAAAGAAAATAAGCATGCTTAAAACTCTATTTGTAATAAAACCCTTGTAATATCCATATAGGAATTTTATCAATTAACAATAATTTCATAGAAAATGCACTTCCACTTTATATACCAGTTGTGCACCTCATCCCAATGAAATGAACCTGGGGCCACATTGTGTGACAAAATTGTGCAAATTTTATCATAAAATGGTTGATTAATAACAAAGAGCAGATTTCAAAGCATTAATTTATATCTCCCATTCTGTTTGATTGGATTGATTACCCCCCTTAACCCCCGAAGTGGATGTCACAGGGAAATCAACAAAAAACATTTTGCTAGATGCAACTTTCTTCATCTTGTTACCAATATATATACTTTTGATCATTGGCATAAAACCCAGGAGCAATTGAAAGATTTTAAAGAATTTGAAATGCATTTTCACTATATAACCAATAGAGCCCCGCCCTAGGTGCACCAGAACCCCTGACCCTGGGGTCATAAAATTCACAATTTTGGAAGAGGCACTCTTGCTCATCATAGACTATGTGCTTTTTTTTTTGATAGTTTATTTAATACCCAGGAGCAGAGAAAAAGATTTTCAAAGAATTAATGCATTTTCAAACTATATAAAATAGGGCCCCACCCTAACACCAGAACCCCTGACCCTGGGGCCACAAAATTCACAATTTTTAGCTGAAAAAGGCACTTTTGATCAACATAACTATGTACTTAAAATGTTAGTTTATTTAATACCCAGAAGTAGAGAAGAAGATTTTCAAAGAATAAATGCATTTTCACTATATGATCGATACAGCCCCGCCCTAACACCAGAACCCCTGACCCTGGGGTCATAAAATTCACAATTTTGGTAGAGGCACTCTTGCTTATCATAACTATGCGCTTGGTTAGTTTATTTAATACCCATGAGCGGAGAAGATTTTCAAAGAATTAATGCATTTTCACTATATAATCTATATAGCCTGCCCTAGCACTAGAACCTTCCATATAAATATAATGCCATGAATTTCACAATTTTGGTAGAATTTTCCTATATATTTCCATGTAAAACTTCATGCCAACAGTTTGCCTGCTTGATGTCCAGAAGTAAAGAAGAAGATTTTTAAAGATTGCAATAATTTTAGTGGTTTTGGCCCCACCCCTCAGGCCCCAGAAGAAGATTTTTTAAATTCACAATTTTTGTTCCATATAAATAGAAGCTGTATACCAAATTTGGTTGAAATTAGTTCAGCGGTTTCAGAGAAGAAGCTGAAAATGTTCAATTGTTAACACTCGACGCACGACGCACGACACACGACACACGACAAACTTGGACGAAAACGGATAATAAATATAATCACCTGAGTTTGTCTTCAGGTGACCTTTAAAGAATTTTACTATATATGTTACAATAAGCATTTCCTTGTCATTTGTATTTTCGGTTGGAACATCATCATAGAGGTTAAATTGAGCTATCTGTACTCCAAGTTGTTCTCTGTTAAACCTATAAATTATGTAGATCTTTTGTGCAGACAAAATTTTTGTATTTTGAAAAAAATACGTTGTAAAATAAATTATATAAAGCGTTGAAAGAAAATACCAAGTTAAAATTCATTCAAAACTTCTGCATGAGAAAAAGTAAAATGCTTGCTTAACATTAACATATATTGAGTACTTTTTATCAATTAGCAATAGCAAGCTACATAAGATTTTTAGTCAAATTCACACTTCCCCTCTGATTTTTAAACAAGAATGAAATTGCTTCAGTTAAACGACATACATGAAAAGGAAAGGATATGTTAAGTTATTCATATCACCTTATAGTTTTAGCTAGTTTTATTACAAATACAATTTTAAAAACTAACTGTAAAAGAGATTTGGATAGAACTTCTGTTAAAAAAAAACGATTAACGGAAATAAAGTTACATACCTCAGATTCTTGACGGTTGTCTCTGGCTTTTTCTGTGCAGCATAATTCATAGTAGACTGATTCCCTGATCTGCCCATTCTTTTCCCTACTGAAATACACATTGCAATTTATTTAACCTGGTTGATACAATCTTTTACAAAATGTTATAGTTATTATCATTTCTTTGGTTTCAAAGAAATTTTCCAGAAAAATTAACTTCTTCTTTGTTTTTTTTTTAATTGAATTTTTCAGCTGGAATTTGAAAAAAAAAATTTACTGTATCTAAAAATATAAAAACCATTCACATCTTGTAAGCAACTTAAAGGGTGTTTTAAGATAGATATTATTATTACATGAGTTTTAGCTAGCATTCACAAATGAGTATATATTCATATTTTAATGTCAAGTTTACAGAAAAAAGTGCTCATTTGTTAAGCATTAGCACACACAGCAAGTCGTCTGCAAAATGGAAAGTTTCATTTAATAATGTTTAATTGAATTCATTTTATAGACGTTTAAAATTATTATTATAATTATCATTATAAAACTGCACCAAAAAGTCATAGTTCAAATAATACTCAAACAATACTTTTTTTTCAAGAAATCAACAAGTACGTTTTTCAAATTTGATCAAAATGTATTTATTTTTTCGGTGAAAGCAGCTTACATCTTTAGTTTTGTAGAACATAAAATTCATGAAAGTTTAAAAGCTTGGGCATGATACTCGAATAAAATGTGCACATGTGAATGCACACGGTATACTTTTAAAGTGTTAACGTTTTACCATTTGTTACAGTGACCGTTGTCGTTTCATTGGGAACGTCATCATAGTCGATATGTTCAACTGACTGTACCCTTGGCTTATCTCTGAAATACATTGAAAACAAAACCATATTTGATGAAATAAAGATGGGAAAAAGAAAATTTTAACACATGAAACTGGTGTATAATCCAACCAATAAATAAAATGCATCTACCATCATGGCTTATACAATAAACAGGATTAGATCAGTTATCAATCACTTTATTGATTGAATGATTGATTGTATGTTATTTAACGTCCCTCTCGAGAATTTTCACTCATATGGAGACGCCTATCAATCACTTGAAAAAAATAATCAAAAACTCATCTTTATTACTTTCATGCACACGAATAAAGCTTTTACTTTATCGTTGTGTTTAAGTAATTTTTGGAAAAAAAATTATAATGAAAAATTTCATACTGTTGACTTTTGCCATCTTTCTCTAGCCTTTTCTTTCCAGCATTTTCCATAGACGTTTCAATCATTGTTTTTGGCATTCTTTCATCAACTGAAATAATTCAGTTTCTTTTTAATTAGTGAAGAAAAGAAATGCATATTAAAGTAGTTTTACTTGAAATTATTCAAAATCTACATGAAAAGCTTTCAGTGAAAACTTCTATTTTGAATAGAGTATTTCACTAGGAGGAAACATCTCTATTGTTGGAAAAATGATTTGGATTTAATTGTTCGAAATAAATTCAAAATAAACATCATTTTAATAATACAATTAAAAACAACTCTAAGACATACAAAACCTATGAACACCTTCTCCAAAAACATTCAAGAGCTTTAAGAGAAAATTTCCCCCACCAAGTACATGTTTAAGGCAGCAAAATTATGATGATAGGTTGCAGGAGAATCATGCAGATGAGCGTAGATAACAACCTTATAGAAGGAGCAACCCTTTTATCGATTATAACAAATTAGAAAGTAGGCATTTAAAAATTTGCTGATATTTGTTTATTTACCATTTGTAACTGGTTGGGGATAATCACGAAATGGAACACTTGGCACATTGGAATGTTCTCTGAAATACAATGTAAAAATATGATACCTTCAATTTCCAAGTGCAGATCAGCCAATAAAAGTAAACATAAGATAAACAGCGCTGAACTCTTAATTATAGTTAAAGTAATATTTCACTGTTTAACATACATGGACATAGTTTACAAATTCATACTTAATATTAAAAGATTACTCAATATTGGAAATATTAAATTATGTTAACATTTTTGTGCTTTGATATGTTGAAAAAATTACAAAAATGAACATCAACGGTGCACTGGCCAACTAGTGACAATTTACATAACTAAAAATAACAAACACAATTTAAATATATGTACAGTAATAAAAATAAAGTATGATTTTCCCGCGCAAACTTATACAATCAGCTTCTGCTGCAGTTTATCAATTAGTGGTATCAGGATTGGGTTAAGATGTCAATTGCATACTTGGAATGTTTCTTTCCTGTGTTGGTCGGCAAGGACACTTTATCTACCTTCTTTTCATCTGCTGAAAAAAATAGGGTGCAACGGACGTGTTTAAAATTTCAGCAAAATAAAAAAAGTTTGTCTTAATATTTAATTAATAGCAATATCATGTGACCTACATCCCAAAGCAGGAGATGCGATGATCACAATCATTGCATAAAATTGAAATGCAAACAGTTTTCCATTTTACAATTCTATATTTTACATATCATTCTTGTTCAGGGACCATTGCAATACTAAACGAGCTCTTCTTCTTAAAATAAACAAGATGTGTTTGTGAAACACTATGCGCCCGGCGGCAACAAAGTTCAAAAAATCTATTTTTGGCATATTGATCACAGTCAAGGTCACAAGGTCATTGACCATGGTGCCATTTGAAAGAACTTAATCAGTGGAGTAGGCATATTAAATATGAAGTCCATATCTCCTATGGTTCAAAAGTTATGGCAAAAAGTGTAAAGAACTATTTTTAGCATATACGTCACAGTCAAGGTCACAAGATCATTGACCTTGCCGTCGTTTGAAAGGACTTTATCGGTGGAGTATGCATACCAAATATGAAGTCCCTCTCTCCTATGGTTCAAAAGTTATGACAAAGAGTGGAAAAAGCTATTTTTAGCATATAGGTCACAGTCAAGGTCACAAGGTCATTGACCATTGTGTCATTTGAAAGAACTTAATCGGTGGAGTATGCATACTAAATATGAAGTCCCTATCTCCTATGGTTCAAAAGTGTCCTGCAATAAAATATTTAAAACTTTTGGTTATGGCAAAAAGTGTAAAAAGCTATTTTTAGCATGTAGGTCACAGTCAAGGTCACAAGATCATTGACCTTGCCGTCGTTTGAAAGGACTTTATCGGTGGAGTATGCATACCAAATATGAAGTCCCTCTCTCCTATGGTTCAAAAGTTATGACAAAGAGTGGAAAAAGCTATTTTTAGCATATAGGTCACAGTCAAGGTCACAAGGTCATTGACCTTGATGTCATTTGAAAGGACTCTATTAGTGGAGTATGCATACCAAATATGAAGTCTCTATCTCTTATTGTTCAAAAGTTATGGCGAAGGTTAAAGTTGACAACAGACAGAAAGACAAACAGACAAACAGACAGGACAAAAACAATATACGCCCGGGATCTATCGATCCGGGCGCATAAAAATAAGGAATCGTGTATCTTGATGAAGTCTGCTTTTGATACTTTATATTTCTATTAAATCAACAATGTAGAATTTGCGGTTTTTTATTACAGATGAAAGAAAAAGAAGGGACCGAGAGGATCCAGAGGAGCTAAAACTAAGATACACATGAGGCAACATTTACCATTTTTAACTGGTTTTGAAGTCTTTTCATTTGTACCTATTGCAACATCTTCATAGTAAGACGAATCACCCATCAATTCGGGCTGGCTGCTGAAAATACATTAAAATCGTTTTCAGATGTCTATTTTTTTTTTAAAAGAATGCAATAATTGCTGTAATTTTATCAAATTTTATCATAAAACCCCCATAGAATTTAGAAAATGTTGACGTTAAACGAGATTGCTGAAACATCTACTTCTTTTGCCTATTGTAACTGTACAATCATTATTATTATTTACATTTACATTTATGAAAGTAAAACGAAGATCGCTGATTGCTTGTTACTTTTTAAAAGAGTATTTCATTAATAAAAATATTTTATTAAATCTAACTGTAAAAGGTCTTTGCTTTGTTCAAACACTTTTAAAAATAACTTGCTATTAAGTATAGAATCGAGGGTACATAGCTTTTAACATAAACCTGGTACAATCATAAAAACTATGTAAAACGTTTAGTTATTTTTTGTTGCGATGAACTTGAAGTTTAAAACATACTTCAGAGAAACTGAGCTTGTCTTTTCGTTTGTGTTTGATGAAGAGTCAACTTTGGCTTCTTTCTTATCTTTATTTGCTGAAATTGAGAAATAAAAAAAATTGTGGTTACAATTTAGCTTAAAAAGTTAACAGCAATGACTGTTATGATTATCTACCGTACCTTATAATAAAGTATGAAACATTAAGACCAATAAAATTCATCTTAGAGAATCAATGCACAATAATACAAGTGTGAGCTGGTCACACTGTTTCATATTATACACTTAAATAGTTCAAAGCTTAATATGACTATCGTACAAAGTGAGAAAATAAATAAACACTAAAATAAATCTGACAAAGTGTCCAAATTTAAAAAAAATGTGAAAAAAGACTTACCTATAAAAGAAGTTTTGTGAAAATATATTTCTTACAATTTTGAACAAATTCGGGAGTTGTGGAATTTGTTCCTTCAATAGGGGTTTCATAATAAGACGTATCACCTGGCAAATTTTTCTGACCTTTTCTGAAATACATAATTTTAAAAAAATCAAAGTTATTTATTTCAACATGTCAGATGTCCAAAAATTGAATAAATACAAAATCAAACAAACAAAGTAACAAACAAATCATGATCAATGCAAAGTAAAAATGAAGTTCAGTGAATCTGATTTGATAAAAAAGAAAGAAAGCTTAAAAATTTAGACCAGTCTTACTCATTATGAAGATAATCAATAAAACATAGTCTCAAAAATTTTATTAATTACATCTTGTATGATTTGTAACTTGTAAATCTAACATATATCTTATGATACAAGATGAATATAAAGAATCCAGGTATACTAAAAACAATTTCTTTCAAGAACTATAAATTCATGTGAAACGCATGCATTATACAAGCATATTCGGAAGACATCATATAGCCATAATACTTTAAAAAAACAAACGGAGATACAGAAAAAAATCTTTTTATTAAGCAATACAGATATCTGTACAGGGCACATGTGACAGACTTTGTTTTTTTATTTCGAGTTCACCGAGATGAATAAAAGTGACTAATTGTAATTGATACTTAAAGGCATCTTTGCTTTATATCTAAATGTGCAGTTTAAATCAACGGTAAAAGTTTTCTTCATATGTAAAAGTATATGAATTAATTGACTGATTTCGATACCTCCCTCGACAGCAAATTCCTCCTGGAAATCAATTTGAATTTAAATGCTACATCTACATGTATATATAATTCGTCTTTTGAAACGAAGATTAACTTATGTACAGAAAACATATAACTATTAAATAAAGCTGTATGCTTATGTGGTAAGTTTGCATTGTTGACCATGAGGGATAGCACTACATACATGGAAATTTCCTTTCCAGGGTCTTTTAGGGAGGGCCCACTCCTTGATTCGTTCAACTTTTCCTCTTCTAAAAAAAAGATTTTCATATACATATTTTTTCCATTAAGTTCCTGTAAGAAAAACTTTATTCCATTATTTTCATACATAAATATCTACGACACATCTAATAAATTCCATTAAAATTATTAAGACATCAAACTTTCCGTTATATTGATATTGAGCTGTTGCGTTGAAGGAAAAACGTGTCTTCCTTCTAACGACAGTAAACGTTATGGAAATAAGAGATGAAATTGAAAACATCGTTTGAACAGACTTACTTTTTGAAGCATTCTTCTTTTTGTCTGCTAAATTAGAATAAATAAAATTCGTTCAAGCAATACTACTTTTTTATGTTGTAAAAATATATATCATTAATGTTGGAGATAAAAAAGCATACAGAACAGGCATTTCAATTTAATTTGGTCGATTTATGTCGATGTCTTTTAATCTAAGGTTAAAGAGCTGCATATAAACTACACATACTATTCAAAAAGAGAACCTTTCAAAAAAACTCTAATCAAGATGTGTTTGTTTTCACATTAACTTTTTCATCCATTGGACAGTTCGTATCAAAAGGACAATATAACAAACTATACACTTATACGTTTGCATGCATATTTTCTATGATCAGTAAATTACATTTTTTCTGAGGCTTTTGTTCTTTATTACGGTTTGTTGATTCCTCTTCGTTCATGACTTCGTAAAAATTCTCCAATTGCACATATGACCTATAAATAGTCACAAAATAATAAGATAATTTTAATTGCTTTTTTTTTTTTTAAAGATATTTTAACATTAATGGAACGTATTTTAAAAGAAGATTGTACTTTCATAATTACTATAAAATTAAAATATGCTGTAATTCTTGCGATATCATATGCTTTAAAATCATATGCATTTCGTAAATTACAAGAAATACTGCATTTCTTAATTTTAAAAATTGGAACAAAATGTCCCCTTTGTGTCAACGTTAAGCAGGACCATATCTATAACTTTCATTTCGAATATTTATACCCTGGTATATTCTCGTCTTTCTTTCTGCTTTTGCTTATATCAGATTCTTTCGACCGATCCAGTCCTGGTAAAAAAAATCACCTACATGTAAATTCAAACCCATTACAGATATGCAAATAAAAAAAAACTCTAATAAAGATTTGGATGACTGGAATAATCTAAAGTATCCTTACTTATTTTCAAGTATCCACACAGAACACCTGTCAGTACCAGAATCATTAAAACAACTCCCAAAATAGTCGCTATAAATACAGAATATTTATATTCTACGCTGTTGGTGAAATTTTCCTCTCGGTTTTGCACACCTTTATTATCTATAATATAACGAATTATATGAATTAAAATTTAATGCTTCAATACAAAAAACGAAATTTACCTTTCAATAATTCAATATTTTATATACCGTACGATACGAGAGTAAATGTTCTGTTGGAAGACAAAACAAAGCTTCCAAGTGAAACCGTTGCTCTGCACGTGTAATTTACACGTTTATTCGGGGGAACAGTAGGGATGGCCAAAACAGAACGAAACACTGAGGTCTTCGCTTGTTGTACTTCATTCTTGTCTTGGTACCACTTTGTCACGGGGTAGGGATAGCCGGAAGCTATACAATCTTTAGAGAATGGTTGCCCCGATTGCGAGTAGATTTTGTCTTCGAAAAATTCAATCACTGGCGAGGCTAAAATAAAGAATATAACAAATATTATTAGAAAAGCAAAATTTATAATACAAACAAGCAGATTTAGTTCAACAATTAATATATTTAATCCCATCTTTCTTTATCTTACACGTTCTTTTGTTCTACTTAACATTTTGTATGATGTAGTCTTGTTGCAAGTAAACTTAAAGAATGGAAATTTAAGCTTCCATTTACATTGGTGAAAGAAAGACATTAATTGACGTTCATTGGTTAAATTAAACTTTCACTTACCGACAACAATTAACGAAAAGGGCGGGCTTTTCTTAGTTGAATTATCAACGTCTATGGTAGCACATATGAATTGCAACCCTAAATATGACTGACTGACATCTTCGATAGTAAGCGTTTGACCAATGATACCATCTAACTTGAAAGCATCATTTTCAGCAATGGCTGAATCATTTGAAAGACTCCAATGTATAAGACCATTTTCTCTGGGAGGCTCAACATTGCACAGCAAAGAATAGTTCTGACCAGCAATGGCAGGATCTGAGGAGTTCTGTCTGACTTGTATTCTAGATATGGACTCTAAAATAACCAAGACTAACTAATACCTTAAATGGCTGAATATTTCAGATAAACCACAAATAGTTTTATTAAAATTTGTTTAATTATTTAAATCGGTTCTTAGATTCGGTTTTTATGTCGGCTGCATTTCATTTCCGGAATTTTGGGTAATTATCAACTTTTCATTTCCGACATTGTTTAGTTTTCATTTCCGACATTTTTCCAATACATATGTAGTATACTTATAGTAACAGATTTGATAACTTTACTTATGAAAAATTGAAAGGAATAAATCATAAATAAATCATTGAAATCCAATTTTGTAAATCTATCAGTTAATTGGACATTAGTATGGTGCTGTCACTGACATTTAATTTAGTGCACATAAAATGCGGTGAAAAAGTTTTATGCTCATTGGACACTTTTTGACTTAGTGCTACATGTATGTATATATGTATAGATTTTTTTTATTATCTTTTATTAATACATGTATTTTGGTAAATACTTTTAAAATTCCATTTTCTTTGACTTAGAAAACATTGAATTGCTGCACAGGTAAATTCCGGAAATGAAAAAAAAATTATGTCGGAAATGAAAACAAAAAATGTCGGAAATGAAATAAAAAAATGTCGGAAATGCTATGCATATTTCCGGAAATGAAATGCAGCGTTTTATGTCTATAGATCTTGATTAGAAGTATGTGGTCGTTTTTTTCTTAAGAAAGTTCGGAGATAAATGGACGTGAAGTAATAGGTCTTTCTCTAACCAAATGAACGCACATGTATGGAACTGTGTTTCTCATGTTTACGAAAAAAATGAAGACCTAGAATTTTTAATGCAATTTTAAAGGACATGTCTACTTTTGCGACTACATATAAGTTGGGACGGAAATAAATTTATTAAAAACAAAACAGTGGGTATTTTTTTCTCAAAATATTTATATAGTCATATTAGACCGGAAAAGTACTTTTTCAGATTTTATTTTACTATGAATGAAATGTAAAGGGAAGCAAATAGGGATCCGAACATACCAGTAAGCTGACAGAATTTGTATGATGGCTTACTGATCAATATGTCAAATTATACATGAATGCTATAAATTATTAGGCGGAAGTCAATCTAACAACTACATGCATATTCATTAGGAAAATATATGAATAAAAATTATGATGTATCAAATATTCAGACTTACTTTTGACGATTAATGTAAAGGGTTTGCTTTTGATCGTTGTATTCTCAAAAGATGTCGCAAAACATACGAACTGTACACCATTGAAAGTTTTTCGGACATCCTTAAATATGAGTATTTCACCAATGTTACCTTCTAAATGGAAAATTTCGTTTTCAATAATTGTTGAACCGTTCGAAAAACTCCAGTTTATTTGACTTAAGTTTCCCAAAGGCTCCGCTTTGCAGAGCAAAGAGTACTTTTCGCCAACAATAGCTAGGTTTGGGGAGATCTGCTCAATTACTGGATCTAAAATGATAAATTAAATATAACTAGAGGTCAACATAAATTTGTGACCCCTTATTAATTAAAAAAAATGAAGACATGTAAACTCCTATGTAAGTGACAAATCTCTTATTTAAAAATTAAAACGAATACCGAATTGTTTTTCAGAAATCATTTGGCTTGTCAGCTACAAGTTGCAAATGTATGACTGAAAAAGATGAAAATATTTTAATTACCTCGATAGGACAGTCGTAATTTATTAGGTATACACGCTTTTAACGGAATTATAATTTCATGAAATCATATTTTTCGATTCAATCCACGTGTAAAAAATATGCAGATTTCTGAAATTGTTTTAATTAGCCATAAATGCAATTTTAATACTCTGTGACAATTTTCTAGACTTTTTGAAATCGTACACACAGTTTTTGCTTCGTAACATTCTCTAGAACTTCAAAACCCGTACAACAGATACACTGCCGGGTTCTAAAATGTTCTATTAAGTACTTACTCCTTACTTACAAAAATATCAATTGGTGTAAAGAAGAAGCATTAGACGTACAGTGCTACAATTTTATGTTAATTATAGTGCTGAACTTTTAATATCATATTATTTTTTTTTCTTTTTCAAAAAATTCAATAACTTTAAAATGCATGAGTTTTCTATGTTTTCAATAAAAATGTAAATGATTGTTCATCAACAAAAATTACTTTCAATTGTTAAAACACACTTTGATTCTACACAAAAGCACCCTGAAGTTGGTGTTAAATATGTATTGAAAAATGCTGGACTTCCTCGGTGACAATATTTATGTACTCTTCGGACAAAAGGTCTTACAAAATGTTGGACATCCGTTAAGCACTAAATGTTTGCCACTTTATTTGCTAATTTCTATAAAGCTGAAGAAAAAAATACCTTTCTTATTTGGATGACACATCTGTTTCATGCTTTACTGACTATTGACGAAAAGGACTAACTAGGAACTAAAGTTTTAGACAAACGAGACGACTTCAACTTTCTATCATCAACTTTCCTCATTCATGTAGCAATGGCCTGCTATCACATACTTAATCAATACTAAAAAAGCATACTCAGAGAAGGATCAAGTTTTAAACCTAGACAGGTTACTGACATAGAAGTTGATGTTACAGGGATTTCAACAACGTCGTTCAAGTCTACATTTCGTAAATCCTATGTTCGTTTTTATGACCTTGTTAGCAATTATGATCTATCATTAGGTCATATTTTGGCTGACCGTTTCATATTTATTTATAGGTCTTTGTTTTTATACTGAATTTGAGTAGGTAAAGTTTCGTCTAACTGATCAAAACATACATGTAGGGCTCACGGCGGATGTGACCGCTCAACAGGGAATGCTTACTCCTTATAAGCATCTGAGCACAGCTCTGGAATTTCCATGGTCCAATTTTTCTGTCCTCTTTACAGAATGGTATCGTGTAGGGGCCTATATTTTTTGTGCGAGTGATTGAACTGCTCGTTATTTTCAACTTTTTATTCATCAGTGCGGAGACGCTGAAGGGCCAGGTAAAAAAAATATCTTTATTTGTTCTGAAAAATTAGAAATTCTGAACGAATTATAATTTGTTCCACACACAAGTTATTTGTTCGGACAATTTTAAATTGGAATATGTTTGAACAAATTAGTTATTTGTACAGACAAATTAGAAATTCGTTCGGACAAATTAGATTTTTGTTCGAACAAATCAAAAATTCGTTCGGACGAATTAGATATAATTATTTGTCAAAACAAATTAGAAATTCGTTTTGACGAATAAGTAAAAGAAAATTGGAATAGTGTCAAGAAACCTCAATTAATGCGCGATTCTCATCAAGACATTTTATTTTTATTTCTCTGCAAAATAACTTTCATCTGCATATTATCCACAATTATGAAAACTAAAGGTGAGAAGCTGGTGACCGGGTTTTCCCACGAGACCTGTTTTTTGTCATATTTTAGCAAAAGTAGGGGACAGCCGCTAAATAGGCATTTCTGCAACTTATATTTCCAATGCGCATAGAACATTTATAAAAAGAGCACTTGCGCATATTGCACACTCGAGTAAGTATAGCATCGATGTAACTTACAAATGAAATCCTTTGATGACGTCATAAAAATTATAAAACTTCTGATCTACATGAATTGCAATTAGAAAAAAGTTAATAATCATAGTTACCATAGGCAATAGCAACTTCAATCCACACCAAACTACTGATTATTAATTTGAGCATTTGGACGACATCTACCAATTTGAGAACAACTTCCAATGAATACCATTTACTTTTCAAGACGAAAAAAATTAATTTCCTTAATTTTATTCTGTTTTATTCTTTTGCGTCCGGGATCACGTAACTCTTGCCTTTATTCTATGGGCAACCGTAAATATCTCACATTAACTACTTAGTATTTTATTCCTGTTAATTTTTTTTAACCTAACTTTCGACTAAACAATTAGGTAGGTATGTGTGACTGTAAAGAATAATGGTCTAATTCTTATAAAGTTTTAGCTTTTTCTACCTAAATAAAACAATTCTCTTGTTTGTCGTTTGGGATCTTTTCAATGTTATATACATGTGTTTAAAGGTAATCATCTTTAGTTACCTCATTAACAATCGGTACAAGGTCATTAGACAAGGTTTACCATTATGTAAGTTTCTGCTGTCCTATAAAACCCATGCATCATAAAAGAGATTGTCCTTCCGTATTAATAGGAAATAAATGCCAAAAGGAAACAATTTTAGCAAATTTAAAGAAAACGGTAAATAAATCATATCATACTTATTTTTTCCTCTATACATTGTCCAGATTCAATTGGGGTTTCAAATTTCAGATGTCAAGTATACAGGCAACTCTATGTAAGCCGTCAATTCCTTTTAGAAGTGTATGTACTCTTTGCTTTTAAATAACGACAGTCCAAGATTTTAAACTATATTGGCTTTGCTTTTATTCATTAAGCAAATTTGAAATCTTCATTAACAGATGAAACATTAAAATGTGCTAGCAATATATCGTGAAAAAGGTTGAATGAATCCACTCCTTAAAACCAGCATGAAAGGAAAGGTTTCTGACCTTCGGAAAAAGAAGATTAATTCTTAATCATGAACTTTATTAATTTGACCTCATCTTTCAATATTGTTTCAATGCATTAATTTTAACTGGTTTTATTATTTGATTTATATAGTATATTAACTGTATTTTTTAAAAATCAAAGTATGATGAATCAATTGAAAATTCTCGGGCTTTCTGGAAACAGTTAAGACCTCAAATTTATTTAAATTACCATACAGAATGCAGGACATGTATTGGTTAGACAGTTGTTTGTCTCTTCCGCAGTATATTAAAATTATATTTTTAAAATTCAATAAGGCTAAGATCCAAAGTGAACTCTGCAGATAAGATGTATCCCTACATTTATTTCAATGTTAATGTGTCTACATAGCATATCTGATGTTTTCCCGATTGCCCCAAGACCCAAGACCCAAGATAAGGTGCGATAGTATGATTCTGATATAAATGGATCTTAAAAATGTAAAATTCGTCACCAGATATAATGATAGAGGAGAAACTATGTTAATCATGTAATTAAAGTGTTGTTTAGTTCCAAATCCTCGGAGAAAAAAAACATGTCTGGGCATGAGCAAAACGCTTTTATTATACCAGGTGTTACTAGGAGAAAAACGATGACGTATAGACCTCAAACTGAAGCGTCCCAATCCATAAAAATTCCACTAATCAACATCAGCTTGGAACGGTGTTAACCTAAGATCCTTATAAATATTCATGAACTACCTGATAATATTCTCAGTTATATAGGGTTGAAAATGTTTCTTTTTAAAAACAATGAAACTCATAATGATCAGAGGAAGTGTGTTTATTAAGTCATAAGTATGAGGCTTAAAGTTTCTTCCCCTTTAATCAATCTATGAATTTATCAATGATTTATATAAAGTACTCTGGGTTTTAATATAAATAAAACTAAAGAAAGCGATTAATAAACGATGATTTAATGGATACATTTTACACATAGTACAAAAAGACAATACGAGATTATAAATGGTTTGGCGTAAACAGCAAAGTGATTTAAGCATAGTGATTTGGCATAGTGACTCACAAGACTTCTAAAGACAGAAAATTTAGACTTTTATTAACAGATACCGTTTTGATTTTGTAGGAATGATCGGATTTTGCTGTGCTAACAATATCACACTCGAAGGTATCTTGAACTTGTTGTGGCTCTAATTTCTGTCCCTTCGGAAAAAAAAACACTGACATTACAAAGATTTATACACGTACACATAAAGATGATTTAGCAGAAACAACATAGATCTTTAGCTATAGCAGAATATATAGTTAATCCATAGGTTACTGTACAAATTTTACTTTCTGCTGAGTCTGTAGACATGTATACTTTTCACACAAAACACCTCTAAACCCTCCAGAATCGATCCCTTTTCTCAATACTGTGTGTATCCCATGGACTCTGCCAGATCTGTGATTGGAATATCAGCTACCCCTCGTCCTTTCCCGAAGTTCATGCCTGACTGACTCGCTCCTTTGTTACTTCCATATTGTAACCCTATTGTTCCCGCTCCTTCTTGTGAGTACTCGTCTGCGCGGATGTCAGAAATATGTCTGACAGCACCGAATGACATGCCCGTTTGACTAGCTCCTCTGTTGCTTCCAGACTGCAGTCCAATGACGCCTTGGCCCTCCTGAGTTGCGTCATCAGCGCGGATGTCAGCAATGTGTCTAACCGCCCCAAAAGACATTCCTTTCTGACTCGCAAATTGATTCGTACCCGATTGTCCGCCCGCTATTCCTTGCGAGTCCTGTGACATGTCGTCTACTCTAATATCAGAGACGTGTCGTCTGCCACCGAACGACATACCAGACTGACTTGCGCCCCTGTTGCTTCCGGATTGTAGTCCTATGACGCCCTGTCCTTCTAGAGATGCTTCATCAGCACGGATATCAGCAATGTGACGAACGGCCCCAAACGTCATGCCGGACTGATTTGCAAATTTATTGGTTCCTGCCTGTGCTCCAACAATACCTTGTCCTTCCTGTGTCATGTCATCAGCGCGGATGTCAGCAATATGACGAACTCCACCAATTTTCATTCCTTTTTGTGAAGCATACTGATTCGTGCCTGCTTGTGCTCCAATGATGCCTTGGCCCGCTCGATCGAGATTATCTGCTTTGATGTCAGCAATATGGCGGGCTGCTCCAATCTTCATGCCCTTCTGACTCGCGCATTTGTTTGTGCCCGCCTGTAATCCAATAATGCCATGACCTGCCCGCTTCTGTTCCTCCGTAAAATGAACGACATGTTTTTCGGTTGGTTTAGATCCTATAGTTGGGCCATTAAAGGAATTTCGTTGAGCCTGAAACGGTCAAAGCATTGATAAAGAATCACCTTCATTCAATAAGTATGCTTCTTTTCAAAGTGAACAGCTCATAATTGTAATTAATCTATTTTTAGATTAGAAGAAAACTGCTTTATATGTACCTTTGTTCATTTTCATTGCGCATTATTTAAGGTCACCAATGCTAAATAATCAATATAATTTACATTTCCTCTTGAGAACGTTTTTTTTTAAATGATGTAGTATTGGACTGACTACAGATAAAATATTAGAATACCCTATCCAATATGGATTTCATTTTGAAATTATCCTTAAAAATGAAACCTGAAATTGTCCAAGTAATAAAGACAAAGAAATCATGTACATTTTATTGAAAAACATAATACGGTTTTTGTAAATTTATTCCAGTTATTATAAGCAAAATAAAAATAACAGAAGGGGTAAAATTGTTTAGGGAATTACGGAAAAGTTTCTATTGTTCTAATTAAATGCAAAGAAGTCTAATTTCATGCAAACGTCCCTGTCCTTTTTTCGTAAGATGAGTGCATGTGCGAAGGAAGTGATATAAATGAGTCTGCATTCAGTTGCAAATGCACAGGTGCTTGCCAAATGTTCTCTCGTCAAATTAATAATTTAATTTATAAATTATTTGTCATATGTTTTTTTTAATTTCAAATTTGAAAAAAAGTTCTAAAGTTCGAAATCTAGTTTAGTTTATTCATCCGCTGTTACATCCCCCTTAGAATCGGACTTCACGACAGCTTTTGGTGGTTTGTATCCTGTTTTCTTGCAAAACTCATCGGCCAAATCGACAACCGCTATGTCAGAAACATGACGTTGGGCGCCAAAACCGCGCATGCCCTTTTGACTGTCTCCGCCAGTGAAGGAGATGACAGGCGAGATTTTGTCAGTACCCTCTCGCAGAAGGTCATCAGCTCTAATGTCGCTAATATGTCTAACTGCGCCAAATCCTCGCGTTCCTTTCTGACTGTCAAACTTGTTGGTACCGCTCTGCAGGCTAATATCCGCTTGTCCTTCCTGGCTTGCCTTAGATACTTTTATGTCAGAAATGTGTCGAATGGCGCCAATACTCGTCATACCCTTTTGGCTGGCCCACTGATTTGTTCCGGCTTGTAGGGTAATGCATCCCTCCGACTGCTTGTCAAATTTGTCGGCTCGAATATCGGAGATGTGACGGACAGCTCCCATGGCTGTCATTCCTTTCTGGGAGTCCAGTTTATTTGTACCAGCCTGCAGACCAATGGTACCATGACTTGATTTGAGTTGCTCATAAGAGAAATCTCTAGCGTTTTTCTCAACGGGTTTGTTACCCACGGTTGGGCCTTCAAAGCCATTGCGTTGGGCCTAAAATAAATGAAGAAAATCAGATATTCTTGGTTGAGCTCCCTTTAAAGGGCTTCATTTACAAAGCATTTTGTACTAAGTTAAATTGTTTTTTAAGGAAGAAATAAAAGAAAGTAATGGCATTCCGATTAGGATAAAAACTTTAAAAGCCCATAGTCTTGTAAGTAGCGCCAAATTACACAAACAACGAACATTCAAACAATAGAAAAACCTGGAAATTGCATTCCATACTCAGAGAATCTCTTCGGAAGTTTGATTTTTAATTTGTTTCAAAAAAGATTTACGCACAATTTTAGAGAGAGAAGAAAAATCAACTTACGAAAGGTTTAATAAGCTGTTCAAACTCCTCAATGAAATGCCCAGTAGTGGTACTGTTTATCTTCTGTCGAAATTAACTGGTTGAAATATATTCATTGGATTTTAAAATTTTCAATTTTTATGACTTTGTGTATTTAGAGGACAGCAGTAGCTTGCGTCAAGTTGGGCTATGAACAATTGGATTTGATGATTCGTAATGATGAAATACGTCAGACGCTTGTACGTTTTTTTATTGTAATTTTATAGTATACTAATATGCAGTATAGTTCAATTTATGTCAGCTATTAAAGGGCTTTAGCGATTTAATTTTCAAGCTTGAAATAAACTTTTATCTATCTTTGCTTAATCTTCGCATCAAAATTATGACAAACAAGACTATCCGTTTTTCAGTTCTTTTTGTTGCTGCCATAAGATTTACAGGAGAATCGTTTACTGAATGCCACACTTTATACAAAATGAGTTATTATGATAGTGGCACAACTCTATTGTTTTTCAATGCCACAAGAACCAACGTAATTATGTTCCCCAAACGAAGTTGGGGAACATTTTGTTTTTACTCTGTTTCTTCATATCATTATTGTCTTCGTATTCGTTTACATTGGAATTAATTTCATCGTTCTTTCGATAGAATGTGTAATGTTCACGCAATATTAGTTTTTCAATTTTGTCACAATTCTGTTCATTTCTCCGCCTATTTCCTTATTAAAGTAACGGACAACAGATAAAAAATAATAAATTTTATTCACAACACAGCGTCCTTACATCATGAAAATTTACATTGTACGTACATTGTTATAATAAAAGATGACACGTGTCATATTTCTACGTCGAGTCTTTGTATAAAAGTGTATAAAATAATATTTACTCAAACAAATACACATTTCATTACAGTCTCACTTCTATATAATGATTTCCGGTTTCCGGTCTCCGGTAAAAGGGCCCATATGGAACATTCCGAGGTATCTTATGGATTTGCCTAAACAAGTATAGCATGTTTATCCAGACCTAATGTTTTGCATTTTTAGCAAGAGCAGAGAAAAGCACAGAACTGAAAAATGACATATAAATAACAAAACATCTCGGCCGAGATATGTTTATTTTTGTTCTCTCATCACGTAGAAAGCAGTCTGACAACATTTACATTAGCAAGGGTTTAGCGCATTTAAAGTTCCGCGTGGCTCTTGGATATCCGTTGCATTTTTAAAGACGTCTTTAAGGGTCCAGTGTTTATATATTCTAGAATATAAATAGTCAACAAGTAGTCCATATATTTCGTTGCACTTTGTTTCGAAAGTCATGAAAACCATGGCAGATGTAAATGTTTTTTAAAAGTCTATTTCGATGTTGATCCTCCTTCCCAGATTTGATTATTTTACTGTGAATAGTCCTGCATATCCTGAATTTCCTGTTGAGATGGCGTGTAGCCCAGTTTACGTCTCATCTCCTCGGCCAAGTCGGTAACCTTGATATCGGAAACGTGACGTTGTGCTCCAAATGACGTCATTCCCCTTTGGCTGTCGAACCTGTTGGTACCGTATTGTAAGCTGACCTCAGCAGCGGCCTCTCGGTCCAAGTCGTCAGCCCTAATATCAGCAATGTGGCGGACTGCCCCGAAACCGGTCATACCCTTCTGGGAGGCGAATTGGTTTGTGCCGGATTGTAAACTGATGTGAGCTTTGCTATCGTCGGAATATTGATCTGCTCTAATATCTGAGATGTGACGAACGGCTCCGAAACCACCACGCATTCCTTTCTGGGAGTCGAATTTGTTCGTTCCTGATTGGAGACTGATGATACCGGCCGAATCCTTGTCGTACTGGTCTGCTCTGATATCTGAAATATGCCTAACAGCTCCAAACCCTGTCATTCCCTTTTGACTGGCAAATTGGTTAGATCCAGCTTGTAAACCAATATGGTTCTGTCCATCTTGAGTCAAGTCGTCTGCCCTGATATCAGCGATGTGACGAACAGAGCCAATACGCATGCCTTTTTGGGTAGCGAATTTATTTGTGCCACTCTGAAGACCAATAACCCCATGAGATTGCTTGAGCTGCTCGTATGAGAATTGAACTTGGTGACGCTCGGTGGGTTTGGAACCGCAGGTCGGTCCGTTAAAACCGTTACGTTGAGCCTAAAAGATATAAAGACCGATTCCAAATTTTAATGTTTGGGTTATTTTGACTTGATCATTCAAAAATTTGGTTAGAGACACGAGTACTTCAAGCAGGCACTTGATTTCATCGGGATGTATGATTCAGCTATCCCAAAACAGCGTAACTGGCCCTGTTGTCATTTTTACCGAAATTATAACAATCCTCAATAGAAACGACAAAGCCTAATCGTTGTATATGTTTATTTCTCATCTTTATACAATTTTTAAAAGTTAATGAAATCTGATTAGTTGTTGTTGCTGTTACGATTATATAGGTCCTCGATTTGTTACATTAAATATCTGATGACACCAATTCGATCTAGCTAAGTTACTATATGAGAGAAGAAGCTCTATGGGCGAAGAAGATTCATACATAAATGAGGGAACTAAGTAAATTATCAAAAACCAAACTCCCGATGAAATCGTTATGAATTACACTCAGATATGTTCTAATCAATTCGTAAGCATAATGCAAGCACACAGCCTAAAGACTTTACATTGAAGAAAAAAGATCTACAACATCAAAGCGACAGAAGAAAATTTACACAACATTCATTACAATCAAACAGCCAATGGCTAAGCAAAACAAGAAAAAAGAGTCAATGTTAAAAAGACGCTTGTTACTTACCGCTAAAAACATGCAAAGCTTTCAAGACGAGCGCATGCCACTTCTCCTGCCCAGAAAACATGGTGATCGTTGAAAAAGGAACCGTCTTAATCACACTATCTCTTTGTAAGCGCAGAGAGCTGTACATCAATTCAACGATTATTCCAAGCAAACATTTTATTATGCAATTTACTCGATATTTACTGTAGCAGTTTTGCGTTTGCCAAATGTAACATCTGCATTACAAGCACCATTCAATTATCTAGAAACCATGCAAATATTTTTATTTGATATATATCTTTTCATTGGATTAAAGATGTGCAAAAACAATCACATTGCAGACAAAAACAGCACAACACAAACATATATTGTATCATATCCCTTCAACAGCTTGAATAATTATCGTAAGAAGTGTTGTTTCTGTTAAATTATATATCATATTCATATATTTTTAAAGGTTTTGTGCAAAGGAAATATGTTTGTGATAAGATTATCTGGTTAGGAAAGTTAAAATGGTGCTGTGTATGTTAAATAAAGATGTTACAGACCAAACAAGAGACGGAGTAGCCTTTATGACCATCCAAATATCAAAATGCAAATGTTTTCTATGTAAGGTTTTCCCTTAATACATGTATTGTCTTTTTTAATTTTTTTTTCAATAAATGTTCATACATGATCCAAGCAAATTTTGTCTTTTTCTTCTTAATTTTTTATTATTGAAAAAAGCACGATTGTACTGGAATCTCTGCCTTTCCAGAGTCCTATAAAGTAGAGTCGTTAAGATTTTTAAGAAGAAATCAGAAACAAACTGACGAAAACAGATATCAAAAGATCACCATAATAACCTAAATAGCCTTAAAAAATTTCAAGAAATTTCTGTTGAAGAGTATAGTCAATCTTATAAAAGCGTTAGTATATCAAGCAATGGTATGTGAATGCAACCAAGATATTCAAGGTGAAATACATTGATATCAGAGAAAGAAAAAAGTTATCGCCCTTACCTCTGTCCCGACCTGCAGGATGGTAGCGATTACCATGGCCATGTTTCTGCCTTCGTACAAGTCCACTGTCTGGAACAGGCTGTTGTCGGGGACACCATAGGCATTGGCGCCTTTCAAAAACAATTCGATGTTTTCCATCTGAAAAGGAATAAAATACAGCTTAGCAAATAATGGATAGGGGCTGCCGCTGTTCATCAAAGTTTAGAATTTTTTTAGGAATTATTTCCAATCAGGAGGCCCATGGACCATGAGTGGAATTATTCTCTGTCAGAAATTTTAAAGAGACTGTTTCTGATCCTACTGGTCAAGACCTCTGGTTTCAAAAACCCTTATTCACTTTATCAATGTACTCTGTTTTGTCCCCTTAATGTGCAGGAGCAGAGATTTTCAAAGAATTTATGTTTTGTCACTATATGATCAACAATCAACCCACCCCCCTACGGTCTTGACACCAGTGCAACTGGCTCAGAGGTCTCCAAGTTCACAATTTTGGAAGAGGCATGCTTGTTCGTTAACTGTTCTCTTTGTTCTTCTCATCTGCAAGTTGTACAGAGAGAGAGATGACTTGCAAAGAATTTATATGATCAATAAAACACAACCCAAACCAATGACCAAAATACGTCGTGTCCCAATTTTTACCATAAAATTCTTAAATAAATACCATTCGTAGTGTTTGTTAAATGTTGTTTACTCAAAATATTGTGTTAGATCGCCATCTTACATTCAAAATAAAACAGAAATATTTTATCATTTCTCCCATTTTCATATGAACTATTTCGCTAAATTTATTATGATGATCCGTATACTAGCATGCATGCATGCTCGTACATACAAACGAACATACATACATACTTAAATGCATACAGTCATAATGATTACACGTACTCTTACTTATACAAAGGACAACCTTTGATCAGAAAGCTTACCCAAAGTATTTGGTGAGCATAGAAAGATAACGTTATAAAGTCACAGAGAGAATTCAATCACCCATTGATTGTTGTGTCAGTTGTGCATTTGACTTTCAGAGCTTTTACTGATAAATGATCTGATCGAAGTGATAAATTACATAATTTATATTTTTATCTTTTATATATATATTTTTAAAAACTATTAAATTAACAAATGCAAAAATGCCAAAAACACTACATTTGTATAGGTTTTACAACAGTATATAATACAAAGAGCTTTAAACTTTGCAAGAGCATCTACAGAAGGAAAATCACAAATTTGGTTCTTTTTTTCTTGGTTTCGATCATGCGTGACAATACAGACAATATGGAATGAAAGAACAGTGAAAGAAGAGGTATTTTCTTATAATTTCGTCCAAAAATAGCAGAAAGAAAATAGTAAATAAAGAAAGATATGCTGTGTAATCACTCTAACAGCATTAGAATTGACTATATCAGCAATGAATACAGAATACAGGCAAAGTAGTCAAGTTATGCAGACTAGAGAAAAAAGGGCAATTTATACTTTCTTTACTTACAGCTTTTTTCTATACGAGGTAAACATGCATCTTTTTTTTATTAAAAAGAAATTGAGAGAGGAAGCAAGCTTTAAAGATAAAATAAAAAAAAAATCACAACACAGCGCCGGCATTGTCTTAGAATTTCTCTATACAAAACTCAGGTTATTAGAAAGAAGAAACGGATATCTAAAGCAAACTAGTTAATGGAAAAGACAGAGGCTTTTCTAGAGAGAGAGAGCTACAACACTGACATTCACTGCTCGAGCTGGCCATGTACGTTACCTGCTTGAAGGGAAGAGGCGAAGTGTTGTATTTGAGCTTTATTTTATTACATCCCATGGGAAGGTTTGGTGTTCCTTCGTATAACTTTTGCAATAATCTGTAAATGCGTATTGCAATATTGAACCTTTTCTCTCAAAGACACTATACCTTATCTCTACCATTAAAACCCTAATAAAATGGCCGCCAACTCCGGGTGCTTGACTACAGTCTGAAACAAAAAATCTGTTAGTTTGGGTTGGGGTTTACCTGCTTGAAGGGAGCTTGACTGGTGTTGTATTTAAGTTTCATTTTATCACAGGCTGCTGGTTTGTTTGGTGTTCCCTCGTACAATTTCTGTAAAAGTCTGTAGAAATAAACCAAATTTGATTTCATATTCACTTGGCTGGAAACGACAAAAATCGGCAAAAAGAGTAGCACACAAAGAAATGTACAACAGAAAAAGACCGTATTATCATTTCATAGGCACACTTGTTGGTTTTAAAATTATATGCTTATATATTCAAGAATGAATTTAATAGCTATCCAAATTATACTGTCTAACCTGGATTGGGTCGGTTTACGCTGTAAGCTGTTCCAATCAAGGTTGTATAAGTAAAAAACTTAGGTAGCTTTTTCATTTATTCTTTATAATTAAAAAATTTCCACCCTTAAATTTTGAAAAGATAATTTGTTCTGCAAAAATGACTTCAAATTGAATATATTTTAAAAGCAACCTCAAGTTGATTGATACGTTTTTTGACGCTGTGACGTATGCAACATATGATTTTTTTATCCAATCAAATGACGCGTTACAAATAAAATTAAATTATGAACAAAATTAATCAAATAAATAGTACTTTTTAATATCGATTTATGGTACATACTTGATAAGAAGGACTCCGTCTTTTAGGTTCTTCTCTACCGTCATAGCTCCCTCGCCAATGTCTTCATTTAGAAGCTGTTTGAACCACTGTCGAACTTCAGCCTCGGCCTGAGGGTCGTACTTGGCGCCCATCTGAAATCGCAGATGTCTAAAGTATTATAATTACGGTCTAATTCTACATATATCAATGTAATATTACTATACATTTTATCTGTCTCAAAGTAAAAAAAAGAAACCAATGTGGAATAAGCCATCAGTCTTCTTTTTTTTTTTTGGTAAAACACAAAGTGCCATGAAAAACATTCTCATAAGTACATGAGGACAAGAATACATTCATGAATAATCTAGTTTTATGAACAATAATAGCATTTATATCTGCGTACATTGCGAAACAAATGAGCTTGACAGCAGCAAATAAAAGAAAATTCCAGGTACATATAATGTTTATAACAAAATAATACATAAGTGGTGTTTTAACAGATGTTCTCTGCCAATGAATGATCTTACAGTATTAGACTTCACCTGGAGTGTTTATTATAGGGGGCATTATATTAGTGATATGGCTGAAAGGGCCGTTTTATTCTCATAGGAAGCAATTTTAAACAGACTTGCTCTAACAGTAAAGCACAAGACAGAGTTTATACTTCTGAGTCAGAATGTAAGCAATATATTTACTTGTAAAGTAAAACTCGGATATAAAGAACCTACATGTAATTATAAAGAAATCTGAATTATAAGGGAACATTTACGAATCTTAAATGAGCCTGTATCTCGTTAACCCTTTCCCCTATGGAATTTACTCATTATAATATTTTCATGTACCACTGTTGTGACGTCATAAATGTATTTGCATAAAAATGATGAAGTAATTGAAGGTGGATTCATAAATTATAAAAGATGCAAAACATTGATTGTATGTATAAACTGTGATATAAAAGTATCTTTAATAATTTGTGGTTGAATGTATTTTTTTTATTCACCCCATTAATTTTCGGTTCGATATGATTTTAGCCAACTATAAAAACTATACTTAAACGTAAATCATGGGAGAGCCTATATTTTTATTATATTCCTTATTAAAGTTAAAATGGGTTGCTGTTATACGGAAGTTTAATTAGAATTTCCAGAGATTTCGTTATAACTGAGTTGTACTGTACGTGCATCAGATAGTGAATATGTGCATTGTTGTGTACATTAATTCTAACTGTCTTGGTACGTTTTCTAAATTTCTAACCAACATATCTATTTTTCTGTTCATATATTTTTTTCAAAAACTTGACAAATATAAAATATTTATAAATATTCAATAAAATTAAACTCATTTACATTAAGAGAATAGTGAGTACAAATAATTCAGATTTTTTTTTCAAATTTATATAACAAAGACGTGGTTTTGCTTATTAGTATGATATCTGGATTTACTAATATATGTATGCACTATTATTAGGATAAACGGTGCAAGAAGGGTAAAGAATACAGGCCCGTATACCGGCCAAGAACAGCTTACTCTGTCTAGTGTGATCAAAACATAATGCATATATATACTAGAAATTTGTAGCACAGACAGGTGAAGAGGCATCAATTTACCTCCAACTGTTTACATACATCGCTCTAAATTAGGCATGCGCATGTCTGATCCGACACATACGTTCGTGTATATGCTATAGCTTCCAAGGCCGATCCACTGGGAAATGTTGGCGACTTTTCAAATCGAGCTTGCGCTGAATAAGCAGTGATATGCCAAGAGTGTGATTGCAGAGGAAAATTGTTGTATGTTATTCTCTCCTATAATTCTTTTATCGCGATTTCAAGAGACTTGATATGCTCCTGTAATTTTTTTAACTTTTGGATTACAATTTCACATCGTATGATAGTTGTTGCCTAATATTTCACCCCCTCATTTAATTAAAAGTATGGTTTCGATTTCTCTACAACTTTTCCGAAACAAAAGTTGTGTATTTCTAAGAAAAGATATTAACTATCTATATTTTGAATTGATAGATAAGAAAAACCAGGTGCTACCGTTCCCTGCCTCAGAGTTTTTAAGTTCCTAAACGGTGACTCATCGATTCGCAGCTTATCGTTTTTGACGTCATTCAATAAGAGAACCGTATCTGTGAAGACTGCCGCAATAAATTATTTAAATAAACAGAAAAAAGTTTAGAACTTTGATTTATGCTTTATATTGAAGTGCAAGAATATAAAAATTTTAAAATTTCAATTTTGGGTAGTAAGCTATTCTATTGCAAGTTGTGTTATGCCAATGAGGCATATGATTTATCTAACGTTTTTCCAGCAGAGACGTGTTTGAATGGTAATCTCCTGCTGAAACGATGAGTAATCGTCTGTTCCAATTTGATTCTCTTTTGACTCTCCAATATTCCTACGTTAGAAGATAATTATGTTAATTTAGACTAATGAAAACCAATTCTTCCTTTCAATGAATCCAAAACGTTAGCTTCTTGTTAACTGCGACACAGAAATGGGAGATTTTTTTGTAGCTTGTTATCTTATTTTCTAAACAGATGGGTGTTTCAAAGTAAATCGCCTTTCATCAGATACGTGCTCTAACACATAAATTCTGTGTAGCTGAATATGCCGGTGTTTTTTTTTCTGTTTTAAATCTGAACATCTGAAGTCAATAGTTTAAATTAGCTTTTTTTTGGGGGGGGGGGGGGGTTGCGTTACTTTTTTATGCAAGTTTAACACATTTTGCCCAAGTATCCGTTTATCAAATATTAACAGTTACATTTGACTTTCTGTGTTACCATCTTGAAAATTTTGTCTATGGAAGTTACTAAGAATTTGGCAAGCGCTATACAATAACATAATCGCTATAAGTGAGCATGCCGCTATGAAATCGCTACCGTATATACGCATATTGGACAATATTTCTATGCTCCCTGACCAAGTTTTGTACAGCATGCCTGATAAATAATTTTGGAAATTGATATATTATTCTATATTGTGGATATCTGTATTCTGCGCATGCCCTGTATACCCGTTTGTCTTGATGAAGTGAGCCTGTTCTCGATAAAGTTCGCCGCATTGATGTGTGTTTGAGTCGGCCTGTGCTATCGGTGCTTGAGGAAGCGCCGCCTGTTTCCTAAATGTGAAAACACGCACAAGTGACAAAAGGAAAATAAACAATATTGACACATGCTTTTCTCTGGAAAAAAAAGTACCATAAAATTTCATGCAAAAATAATTTTAAAAGTAGCTGAAATGATATTTGCTTCAGCTTTTGGAAAAAAAATGTGCACAAAAAAGCAGAATTAAGTCAATTACCACGACAATCATGTGAATATGAAGCAAGATAATTATTTATATTACATCTCCATTTTATGCTCTAATTAATAAACTTCAGATAATTTTCTCCCCAAAATTGTAAAAATAATTTAAATTCCGCTTTGACCTCCAAGTGCAGGTGATATGGTATAAATAGGAAGAGGTAAAACTAAAGAAGTGTCCTGACTTTAGACTATGTTGTGTTGGATCAAATAGGATTGTATCTACATGTGTCAGGGGTCAATCCCATTACCTACCGCCTTCTTAATTGTCAATTTCCATTTTAGTTCGGCTTTTAATTCGGCCTGTAGTGTGAAAATACACCTGAGAATTAAAATTATATATATTTATATAAAGTTCACAAGCTACATATTCTCGAAATTAATGCGGTTAAAATGACAACAAATAACATTCATGACTTTAAAAAGCACACTGTAAGCTGACATAAGCATCATCCTTTATTTCATCCACACACTGCATGTTGTAATGCAAGCTTATCTTGATTTTCCTTTGACCACAAAAACTAAAATAAACATGCATCGTTTCATAGCCTCTCTGATAAAAACTGCCTGACTAAAATGTGGGTTTAATAAAAAAAAAATGGCTAGACTGGGGGGAATAATTTGAAGGCAATTTCATCTCGGATCGTGTTCTGACCCACGTGACAGTTGGCACGTGGACTCGCTGACACCCACGTGACGTTGGCGCGTGGCTGTCAAACAGTGGGAGGACGCCACTCACATTCCGAAAGTTAGTGGGATTGTTGTTTATTTCCGGGTTTCCACATCAAAGTCTGCAAAACTTCTTACCAACTCATCAGTTAGATTTGCTTTATCGAATGTTGCTGAGTCAGCATATCAGAGGGTGTGAAATTAATTACAAGACTGAAAGAACCCAAGTTTTAATCATCATAAATCACTAAGTATTCTTTGGTATACTGAAAGTGAAATTTAAACAAAAAGTTCATATAGTCAAATTCCTGGAATACTAAACTTTTTGAATCATAAACGTATTCACGCAGCGCGAAAGAATTCCTTTCCTGTTTATTTTTAGAAACATTCCAACAAAACTCTTTTCTCTTTCAGCGAGCCATAAGAGAGCAAGTCGGATCAAGTTTCATTGGTTCTGAATCTGCTGAGCCCGGTGCTGATAGATGTCAATTACACAGGGGTTCACATTAATATTGCTTTTTTTTTCCAAGACGTTGCACAATATTTTCAATATTTCATCTTGTTTCTTCAAAATATTAATTAGCAAAAGATTGAAGACTTAATGTCCTAAATACGATAAACGTACATCGAAAATGTCACACAACTCATTTTCAAGAAATATAAAAATCAAACACAAAAATCCTCAAATATAATTATATCCATTCCTTTTGCATTACATTTTGTTAGAAAAGCATATTTACATATCTTCACATTCAGATCCTGAAATAATTAAACACAAAAAACACGAAAATACAAACCTTGCTCGAAAGTGCACGATCCATACCCATGGGTTTCATTCGTTCAGCCATTTTTGAATGTCTTTGTTTACTCTAACTATTAACTAAATTCACAAAACAGAACGTCTTCCCCGTGCACCAAGGCCTATCTCCCTTCACAGCAGATGATAAAATGGAGGTAAAGTGACAGAGGATGTACAACAGCTCCCTCCTACTGCCTTCCCGACTTACAGCACCGTTAACAATTGCTGAGCAGCAAGTTTCGTACGGGCAGAATACCTAAATAGAGAGGAGAAAGGGGGGAGCCACTTCTAAGCAAACGTTTTAGTACACGAAACGATCGAGTTTCAGATTGCGACATGCTTTATCCATATATGAGCAAAGCTTGTGAACATGTGATGTAAAATAGGCGGTACTCCTTAGCAACGTTTACCTCCGATTCCAAACTAATGGAAGCCATTGCGTTTTGCAAGAATGTAACGTTGAATCTGATTGGTTGTTGGTTCTTCGAACTTCCTGGAGTTCTTAGATGCTCTCATGGCAAGCAAATTTGATGTAAGTAATCATGGTAAAGACAGAACTGGCAACATTCTTGCTCGCACTACGTGGTCGTTCAATATGCCCTGACAATACCGGGATAGCTTACCGATTTATTGTAAAATGACTGTGCAAGAATGTCTGATCAAACCTCTTAAATATGTTTAATGTATGATCATAAAATTTCTAGACAAATTTATCCTACAGTTATTATCTTTTCAAGAAAGAGATTACCGATGAAATCCAATCCGTCTGAGGTTTTACAAGTGATTAATGGAATATTTTAATTACATTTCTTCATCTGTACGATATAGTACATATATACTTGTGTTTCAGTGCACAAGAACACTTGATCAACGCCCAAACTTTGTCAATCCTTTACTTTTTTGATATTTACAGTAAATGAACAGACGATGACATACAAAGATAAATAAAAATCTGTTTTCTTAAACCGACGAAGAGTGCAGTTCTTGCAGTGATTGGAAATGGGGCCCATGACCTCCATCAGAGGGAACACTATCTATTTGAATCTGGAAACTCAATCAAAAACGGCAAAAAGCAATACACTTAAAATAAACAACTAGCGCAGTAAAACTGGAGAAGTTCTTAAACTGGTAGAATTTGTCTCTAACTCAAGAGACAACAATATGGTAATTCTTTCTCTTACAAAAAAAAAATGTGTTTATGATTTCGTAATGGGTCTGTTTACTTTTCTTCTAGTGCTCAGCATAAATTAATTTTAGGGACAAAAAAAATTGAATCATATACACTTTTTAAAAAAATAATATGTCACCCAACCTGCTAATGAACTCTAAGAACATTCTAATGAATATTCTTAGTGACCAATGTCAATAATTTAAAGAACCGAATTTTTTTTTTTACCAAAAGTTCCGCTAGATTCAGGCCATGGTGTATTTTTAGTGGTCTTTAAAAAGTTTCAAAACAGGGAGAACAAAATTCAACATCATATACTTATTTATTTTTAATTGTATCAAATTAAATTATTTAATCATCAAACTTAATGCTTTGCATTAAACTCTCCCTCTTCCGTAAAACAACACCCAATCAATCAACAAATCCTCTTCGGTATTTCTGAAGAAAGCTTAGCGAAAATCTCAAATCGTCAGCTCCGCACAGTGAGTCTATATTTACGATTTTATCATTTATCTAGATGTTTGTTTAGGATCAAGATCATCTTCCCCCTACACACGTGGCCGCAATCTGCTGGGACCTATTTTATTGTGTAAGATAGACTTGCAAGTGTTCTTTTGCTTCATCTTGTTAGCGCGTTGTTTACTCAGTAGCCGTCTTTGCATGTTCAATCAGGATCAAACCGGTTAAAACTCCTCGCGCATCCGGCTTAACATGAAAATTATTTAATCAAACCATCGTTGAAAATCTATATATTTGTAATTTCTGTTTGTGTAATTCGTAGGTACATGCATGATAGTCGCATACGCCGACGTCATAATACAAGTCATATGCGTTTATCATGATCTCATAACCATCATGCATATTTTGGATTGGAAGAATTTTGTTGGAATTTACGATACATACCAGCAAAACAATATACACATATGTTAATATCCAAGTACGGAACTTTGAAATATCTGATTTTTAATTGATTCAATTCAAGATCATCGCGCCCCTCTTGTTAATGTACATTAACAATTTACGAGATATTCTGGGAATTTCATATGTCTATCGTTCTCAATACATACAAACAAGAATCGGACAGCAAGTGCTCCACAGATTTGTCCAAATACTAGTATTCACTTTCGCTCTTTTTTTTATTTAAAAATGGGTAATATTGTTTTCCTTATCATTAAAAAAGAGCGTTTATTAAAATGGTGGTCTAGAATCTCAACATTCGGCCTGGGAGTATGAATTTTAGAAATTTTGGAAAAATGTCATACATCTAAACACATTTTTAAAGTTTTTTTTTTAAAGTACGAATTATTAAATTGGTGATTCAAAATTATAAAAATCAAATTTTAAAATCAGTAATTCGATGTCAATAATGCATTAGTTTTGAATTTTAAAATTCAGATTTTTCATTTTCAGAATTGTCATTTAGAAAATTTTGGACACAAATTCACAATTTTAGTAATAGTATAAGCATTGCTTATAATATAACATACACATACATGTATGCATAGAGTATATAAAATAATTGAAAATCGCGTTCTTACGATTTGCTATTCCTGATCAGAGGCTGGGAACATAAAGAAAATGTTCCGAATAGTACAAAGTTATGCTTCGAACAAAAAAAAATAAAAATTAATCAGTTCAATAAAAAAAAAAGAGAAACGTTTTAAATCTTTGAATTTGACACACACGATGAAATAATGTCGGACGAGGACAAGCGATAAATAATACCGGCTATATTATAGTACGGAAGTAATTTGAACAATATAGTATTTTGGAAAGGGTCATTTGTAAAAGGTTTACCAATATGTATATGCATAGACAGAAAATGCATATCAGAACATGCAGAACTGTTTACTTTTTTGTGGCAAAGAACCTATGTATTATGTAATGTAATCAAAAAAAAATATCTCTAAACTACCGATTCAGCAAAAAATCTGAGAAAAAATTCAGACTGTCTTAATTTAGGTGAAGACTTAGCATGCTGGAAAATTGTTGCTCGAATCATTGCTCCTTAATGTACATTATGCACATCGCATAATGCATTTTCACTATATAATCTTTTAAGCCCCGCACTAGCAATAGAACCCCTGACCCTGGGGCCATGAATTTCACAATTTTGGTAGAGGACTAAATGCTGATTACAATTATACCAACAGTTTGACTGCTTCATGTCCAGGAGTAAAGAAGATTTTTAAAGATTGCAATAAATTTAGTGGTTTTGGTCCCCTTCAGCCAAAGATGCTTTATGCCAAAATTGGTTGAAGTTGGTTCAGCGGTTTCAGAGAAGAAGCTGAAAATGTTCAAATGTTAACACACGACGCACGAAAACGGCTAGCAATACGTCAACTGAGTGACTCAGGTGACCTAAAAACAAACATTGTTGACTTGTTTGTTTGGGATGTAGGGAACTTCTCAAATTCTTACCTGTAAAAAAAGTATTCTAAGAGTCTAAAACTTTGCGACTTATAACCTTGAACTTTTTCAAGTGACCTCTGGTGAAAGTTCAAGATAGTACTACATACAGTGCCAATTTTCTGTATAATAATTACGTACGTGTAGTTGTAGTGTGATGCTATAGCAAGCTGTCTAAAGTCTGGTACAGGATATATTTCCTTGACATTTTACATTGAAGCAGAGGAATACCATCATAGAGAAAGATTTTATCATTCCAGCTCTAAAAGTAAATTTTAAGTTGAAAAAAAAAACTAGAATTATATTCAAATGATATGAATGTCTCGCTTGAGGAAGACTTGTAACGTAAACTAAAAGAAATGCACATTGCTTCTTGAGTCTGAGTTTTAAAGCTTACTCAAGCTTTCGCCTCAGGTTAGCTTAAATGAAGACAAGAGACTCATGGGTCACAGCACATCATTTTTTTAAAACAATTTAGTATCTACACTACCTAAGGATGCTTCTACATACGTTTTAGCTTTCCTGGACAGTACGTGGTTCTCGAGAAAATAATAAAAGATTTTTTAAGGTCTTCCGTCTTCACGGAAGACCTTCTAGTGATTCTACTGTTTCTTCTTATTATTATTATTATTATTTTTTTCCCCAAAATTTTGTGCAGGCGATTTCTCGAAAACTATTCAGTGGTTTTCAATGAAACTTTCAGGAATTATGCGTCATTATATGAAGTTGTGGCATGACAAGGAAAATTTGGAATACTCACCTTCGGTTCCAAGATATTGACAGTTTTCTGATTTTAAAACGGATTTTTGTTCCCCCTTTTTTTCAAAAATGGCTTAAGATATTAACTGGAGACTTATTAGAGATGATAGATGATCACTTCTAGATTTGCGGAATTACCTTTTTGTGCGTCGTTACTACTTCCGGTTGCTATCGGAAGCAAAATTAAAAAGTCCGTATTTTCTAACTTTTTTGTTTTTCAATATTTTTCATTTATTTTTGGAACGCTAATAGAAACCTTTCTTTTAATGCTCACTGTATCATTTGATTGAATATTGATAAACCCAAACTCTAGATATTAACATTTAAAAATCTGAAGCGGGTCCAAAATGGCGGTTGTCTCTGTCATATCCGACATTTCGCAATTCAGGGTTTACGAAGTCAGCCGAGTGTTTGCTTGAATGAAAGTAAAATAGGATAAATGAAATTTAAAGGAATACTTGGATTCTCACGTCGTTGTTACGTTATAATTCTGTGTCAAACTATGATTTAATCCTTGGTCGTCTGAAACGTCTTCTATAATTGGTTTGGGCTGGTTCTCAAAGTAGAAAAAGAAAAGACTAAATGTGCAAATGAAATACGATACCTAGTATCTTTTGTTTCGGAAAATTAGATTTTAAATCATAGGTATAAGTAATAGTTTTTAAGAAACAATATGGATGTACATAGTAAGTATTAAACGTAACCACTGTTTTGCTTGCAGACTTGTGTCATATTCAAATAATAGAAAAGAAAAAAAATATAAGAAAATCATTTTTCAAAATATCGTTGAATGGAGTTCATATTAACATTCTTGTCTCAAAGATCTGATTTAAATTATTGAACGTAAATGTTATCTGATTCCCTGACTGTAGTAGGCATGCTTTTATCAATATGTTCTTAGTGGGGATGAACAGGAAATTAAAAAAAAGGTAAAAAGTTTACCAGATTCACTGATTTAGTATTATTTATCTATATACGATATGGAATGTGTAAATATGCTAAATATACTTTCTTAACCTTCAAATTTAAGCTATAAGAACGTTCTTGTTTCATTTCCATCGAAGGTATCGCACCTATTTAATGGAACATTCCAAAGAAAAAGCGCGAAGATTTACTCGTGGTGTTTGACACAAAATTATGAATAGTGACCTGCCTTTCATTATTCGAAAACACATGTACTGTTGCAGAAGTATATACAAGTACATTTAGAGCTTTGGTTCTTATAGAGTAATAGTAAGCGGTTTGGATTTTCATGCTAACGACCCGGGTTCAATGCCCTTTGTTTTCATAACAAGTTTTATCACTTTTTTCAGCTCAATTTTGCGGGGGTTTTTTCAGAATCGGGCGGAAGACCTCTCGTTGCTCGCAACGAGTTTCTTTTCTAGTTTCTATATATTCTCCTATTTCCTGTTGTGGCCCCAGTGTACCCCCAGGGGTCATGATTTGGACAATTTAAACTGTCAGGAAGATTCTTTAAGTATCTACACTTTAATGACAAGTTCTTGGGAAAAATTATATATTTTTGAGGAACGTGTGAAAAACACTGTTATCTAACTCTATCCTTTCAAATACAATATTTACAGTGATCAATAGCAAAGGGTAATAACTTCACTCAGTAGAATTGAACTAGAGCCCCTGCCATGCAGGACTACAACACTTGACTTAATGATTCAGATGTTAAAAATCCTGGTAATAATACCCTTGCTTATTAAAACTTTTACTCAGTTTACCTCCAAAATACCCAGGAGCAGAAAAGATTCAGCCCCTCCCCACCCTCATCGGAGAAATACAAGAACCCCAGGGATCACAAGCTTTTAAAATATTTTTGTAAAGTCAACATGCTCATCAAATGTATACACCTGTTTCTTTACTTTCTAACTAGTCCATGGAGTAGAAAAAAGAAAATCATGAGCTCACTTGAGCACACTGGCTAGGAGCAAAAGCAATTCATCTTTCCTGGCCCAGTGGTTCTTGAAAAGAAGATTTTTAAAATATGCCATTATTATTTCACTAATTCCTAATTATCTCCCCTAGAAAAAGGTGTAGCCCCCTCCCCCTTCACCAGAACCCAGAACTTGGGGCTATGAATTTCAAAACTTTAAAAGAGGCATTCTTGCTCATCATAATCATGCATTTCCTTTGTTTTAAAAGGAGGAGAGAAGATTTTTGAAAGAAATAATGCATTTTCTCTCTATGATCAATACAGCCCTGTCCTAATACCAGAATTCCTGAACCTGGGGCAATGAAATTAAGGCAGTCATGCTCATCATCTTACTTAGTTTAATTATTAAATACCCAGGAGCAGAGAAGAAAACTTTCAAAGATTTAATGTACTTTCACTATATAATCAATTGAGCCCCGCCCTAACACCAGAACAACTAATCCAACGGGCCATGATGCACTTTGTTCGTTTATTTAAAACCCAGGAACGGAGAAGATTAGCCCCATCCTAGCACGAGATCCCCTGACCCTGGGGCCTTGAATTTCACAGTTAAGATAGATTTGCTCAATGCTTATTAAAATCATGCCAACAATTTGACTGCTTTGTGAAGAAGATTTTCAAAGATTGCATTAATTTTATTGGTTTTAGTCCCGTCCCTCGGGCTCCATGAGCAAGAGACAATGAAATTTACAATTTATATCTCCGTCACCCATAGATGTTATATAAAAATTGGTTGAAATTGATTGAGCGGTTTTCAGAAAAGAAGTTAAAAATGTTCAAAAGTTAACGTACGAAGGACGACGCACGACGGCGGACGAAAACAGTCAGAAATAGGTCACATGAATTACTCAGGGGACATAAAAATTGTACATGTTTCTAAAATAGTGACTTGCACTATAAATTCTCAGACAGAAAAGAAAGTTGAACAGATTGACAGACAGACACGGTGATTACAGTTCTCAAACGTCGCTTATGGGAACAAGAAACTGGAAACATGCGTCTAAATAATAACGACAAATTCGACTTTTTTTCACAGCCCACATTTCCCTGTCTGTTTTTCCTGCGAGAATGACATATAGTGGTGAGTATGAGGAAGATGTACATCAACAACCAGAAACACTCATGCTGCAGGTAATTAGCTGAAGATGTTTAACAGCGCTCTGCTCCAGCGGCCTTGACAGCCGTACTCTAAGAAAAGAAGTGAACGCTGCAGGGTTTTCATGGGGCCGGTTATTATTTGTTGATGGAATATCTGATAATAACTGTGGTCGGAAAAAAAAGTATCAACTTGCATATTTTGCAGAATATTTTTCAATATTATTATTATTATTTGTTTGAAAAATTTCTATGACGGACGGATAAATATTTCATTTCAAAAAAATTTCATAAAAATGTACAAGTACATATGCATTTGTTAAAATCTAATAAAATCTGCTTAAAAAAATGAAAACTTAGGGATAATTGTTTGCTTTTCTGTTAAGGCATTTATCATGAACATTGTAAGAGCTAGGAATTTGATATTAACTGTACGTAGTTTTAAAGTATAAAAACACTCCGTACATCGAGGTAACTGACCCTGCATTTGACCTTTGACCACTTCAGATCATAAAATCAATGTTGCTGAGGCTGTGAATATTTGTAACCTTAAGCGATATGTTCAAAGCTACTTTGAGTTACGGAGAAAAACTTTCTTTTTTGGAAGATTCAACGTTGTTAATCATACAATTATGAGAAGAAGAGACATATATATATGTATGGAATTGTCATGTTGTAAACTGCCACCCGGTAAATTCAAAATTTACAACATGACAGAATCCTTAATGCATTCTGAAGACAGTACTAGTAGTTTCATATACTTTTCGTGTAATGTTGGAAAATATATTACATAAATTGCGTATGAACACCACATAAAATGTTTGTCAACTTTATAGATGCAATGCATTGCCTATACTCAGCAGAGAGGGGAAAAGCCAAAAGCCATTACAGATATTCCTACAGAAGTTTTAGCTTGTTGAGAAAGTCCTTTTCAGTTTGCTGAAACATTTCTCCGTTACATCTGAAACTTAAACGAAGAGACCTAGATCTTCCGGATCACTTAGAATAAGAAGGAAATTATACCACTTTATAATTTTTTTGCAAATTTATTTCTCTGAAGCCACACTGTCAATATGTAGCGTAAAATGGATACATTTCTAAAGAGGCTCTGGTAAAACAATGTTCATAATTTCAAAAAATTATACCATTGGTGTTCCCAATATTTGCATGGAAAAGTCTTTCAACCCCTAAAAGCATGCTTGATTAATTTAAACAAGACTATTGACAGAACAGGAATCAGATATTACAATAAATCAACACAGTCAATATACCATTGATTTAAATTCAAATTGGAAGAGAGAAATAGGAATTTTCTCTCGCTCAACTTTTGAGTAATTGTTTAAATGCTATTTACATGTTCGACAGCAGAAAAACCATAACAGCAAAAGGAGGGGAGACTTCTAAATGACAATTTCACATATTCTCAGATAACGTGGGATGCCTTGAGAAATAGCTTTCTCCCACATACCCATTCCGTAACTATATTTAATACACTATATATTTCATTAGAAAGGCATATACAATATTAGGTTCATGATTCATATTTCTATCCAAAGGTTACAATTAAAGTTAGCTCAAGCACGAATGTAGATAGACTGATAGAATGATGGATACTGTTAAAAGCAATGTGTCTAAACAAATAATTATGTGTTGTAGGAGAGAAAATAATTGGCGCATGTCTATCAGGCACTAAGTATACATTGCTACTTGTCTACAAGTCAAGGGTAGTTGTCCTGTTTTAAAGAACTTTTAAGAGCTTTTTAAGCAATTCGAACTTCAGAATCCGTACCGTTCATAAGCAAATGCTGATCTATCTGATAACATGCAACAAAATGATTGGCTAATGAATTGGTTTTCTTGCATGATAGCAGCACTACCCTATTTTTGTTTTCTACCGTGTAAACGTTTTGGTTACTATTTTTACCGTGAACAATCTTGTTAATGTGTACAGCGTATACGGCTTTCATGCTCATCACTGTACAGTGGTGGTTCCTGCAAATCACTGGCTCTCTTTCAAACTATCGAACAACATTGTTCGTGTCCTATCCATGCATGGATCTTTGTAGGTATTTTTTTTAGAACACAGGGAAAAAGCGGTGGGGGTAAATACAGAAGTTGTCGTCAAAAGATACCGATTTCATGAAATATTTCCAGATATGAACTTTATAAACTTCAATTTCATCTACCCATATATCGTACACCCAAGAAGTATGCAACAGCGTACCGTTTCTTTACACAGTTTTTTTTTGGTCAAAATTTTATCAATAACAATTTTTCTTGAAAAAAAGAAATAATGAATCGAAGAGATCTTAAGTTTCTGTAATTGGCAAAGACATGGGAACCGATGGAGCTCAAAGGGGAACCCCTTCCCCTTTTTTGCAAAGATATACATGTACATGCTGTACTTTTACTTAAATTGGCGCATCAAAAATTAAGAGCAGTTCCCGCTTTTTGCAAAAATATGCATACTAAATTCAAATTGCTTCTAACGCCTTGATTGGTCAGGCAATTATTAAAATCTCGGGCGAAACACAAGCGTTGGAGATAGTTAGATATTTACAAGTGTATACATTCTCTAACAAAGGAATACCATTTCGTTATGCTATCTTGGAAAGACAATATCAGCAAAACCATCAAATATATTATAGGCATGCAGAAAATCCAACCATGCTGGAATAATCGTAGAAGCTAAAAGAACAACTTCATAAAACCTCCTTTAACGAAGAGTTCATCACAGTTTCATTTTTTCTGGTCTGTGGAATATTGAGACGTTCTTTAAATGACCCTTCTCTATTTTTGCCCTTTCTTCTTTGGAAAAGTGCTTGACCTTACTCAAGAATACTCGGTGCCAAGTTTGATAAAGACAATGGCAGCAACAACAATGATCATGATGACAACAATGGACCAATATCCATAAGATAAGCTGTCTTTGACTCGGGTCGCAAACAAGTGGTCCAGGGGCCATATTGCTTACCTAAGAAACCATGGCCCTTCTTTCTTGTTTTGAACATATTTTATTTACAATATGTCAAGGGATTCTTTTTCGTAATATCTCAATAGCCATATATTTTACAATAATATATACATGTAAAACAAAGACAATTGTTTTATGAATAAGGAAATAATATCAATTATTAATACATTATTACATCAGAAGATTATTTTCAAGTAAAACTTGTGGTCCAAACCTACTTCTAGGGATAATGATTGGAACAAACTTGAATTTACACTGACTATGGATGCTTCAATATACCCAGTAATTATTAGCAGTCATGGCTTTGCTATATATTTTTCAGAAGAAGATTGTTAAATTTTTTTCCTTTATGTATTCCAATAAACAACTTTGATTGCTCATTGGTGCTACATTTCAAGAAAATAAATTACATTCTGTTTATACTTATCCTACCACTGTTAGTATGGTAAAATAACTGAAAATTTTTATTCAATTCAAGGTTTTGATTTTGTGAATTTCCTCAGCACTGAAGAGTTCAACAAAGGTAAACCCTTGTGGATATAAAAGTGCTATCCAATCCTGAGAATATATAATATACCCAGTACATATACATTAGTATAATACCATGTATTTCCACTGGATTTGGGTGGGAAAACATGAAATCTTTCACAGGTACTATTCCCTTAATAAAATAATTCCTTTCTCAAGTTTAAAGAGGTCTAAGGTTCAACGATTAAGGTATGGCAAACATGAATTGAACCCAGGTCTCTCAATCAAGAAGTGAGTGCCAATGAAAGACAGCAGTTAAATTTTGATCAGAAAGGCTCAAGTGAGTTAAAAGGATCGACTGTCAATCTACAAAATTTTATCCTTATAATGCCAAGTTTATTACACATTTTATTAGCATCTGTCTGACTAGAAAACCATATAATATAAATCATGAAATAGCTATCTAATAGAATCAAGCTAACAAAAAAAAAATCAATTAAAGTAGCCACAAAAATTAAATCATCTTAATACATATATATTACTAAACATATTTTTCTCAAAGTATATAAAATCTTTTTAATTCCGTATCTTATAGATTTTAAAATTTACATGTGAAATACTTTTAATTAGTTATTTATTGTACATATTTATCTCAATATTTATTATACACAACAACTCAATGTTGTAATGATTATCAGACTCCAGTATTCCAACATGTATCTACAAATAGTGTTTAGTTCTGGCCAGTGTACCAATACATGTACAAAGTACATAATAACACAAGGTCATATATGCTATTTACAGATAATTGGAAACAGTAATTAGCTGTAAAGTGGCCACATATATCAAGTTAATCATTATATCAATGTGTATATATAATATATTCTAGCATTTATGCTAAGATTAAATATTTTCTATCTTATTTTAATGAAGCAAGAGCAATAACTGTTAATTACTATTTTGTTGTTTATGAACATTTGTTTATGAACATATTTCCTAGGAGTTAATTGCTATTAATCTGCATGTGTGTAAAAAATTACTACATAAATCCATACAAGTATTTACATTTTTAAAAATTTCTTGATGTAGAGAGGGAGGAGAGAGAAATTTAGTGTAACAGAGGGTCAATCTCATGTACCTTTACATTTCAAAGAATACTCAGTATGGAAAAAAGGGATGTGAGTGTACAATTTATCTTGTTTAAATATTTAATGTAAGCATTGTAAGATGTACATGTAAGTATATGGTAGGATTTTTAATATGAAATGAATATATTAAATTCAAAGAAAAGGTACAACTAAAGGAGAAAAAAAGAAATTATAATGGCAACTACTCAATGATCAGTGAATTGGATTAAGATTTAATATACATGTATTGAAACCCAGAATAAATAAAGTTAATATTCAATGCATGCAGGCTGGATTTATCAATCCAGAATCATTGCATATTAACTTGATATGAGGTTCTTCTGGGTTTTTCCAATCTCAACAGATTTTATTTTCTGATTTTACCCCTTCGCCTATCATTAAACAAACTTTAAATAAAAAAAATATGCACAATGTCACAATATCAGATATGGAATGTATTATTATTATATTCCACCAAAAACACACTTTATTTATAGCACTAGGCTACTAGTACATTTATGGTGTCATATTTCTATTAATATTCCGATTCAAATGTTTCTACTTTAAGAACACAATTAGGAAAATGTTTAATATGCAACAATGTATAGAGTAAATGATAGGCAGTTTTAACAATATCAGTACTTATACTTAACTTTTCATAATGTTTTCCTAATCATATACTTTTAACTTGACTTTACAATAGAAAAATAATTCACTGGTACTCTGGTACTGATTTTTCAAAATCTACCATATGTACATGAAGTACTTGTCAATCTCTGTGCAAATCTAAATTTTGTTGCACCTGATTTCACAAAATAGTGTTTTCATCTTTTTGAGACAAATTTTGCACAAATTTTAATATTTTTTTTGTATGTAATTTTGAAGAATGCAAACATAAAAAAAATATAATTTTGTGAGCAGACAGTATGTCTCATGCTGTTCGGAATAAATGAAGTTCTCTCGTATAAAAATTAATTTATCATACATAATAAGTAATTTATCAATATTAGTTTAGTTACATCAAAACATAACAACAATTGTATAACCTTAAATCACGATCCTAAAGTTTGAGACTCATGATTTAAATGCAGCTATTAAATGAAAGCCTATGGCTCAAACAGAATAAATTTATTTTTGATTAGTACCTACAAGTATTGGCAGCCTTTGGCAAAGATATTTTTAATATTTTGCAGTCAGCAATGTACAATGGCTTTCAAATGATCACTTTTTGGAATTCACTAGTCATAAAATACTTTGGAGAGTTGATACCTTATTCCAAAAGCAAGAACACTGCAGAAGACCTGAAAAATAAAGAATAGCCTTGAAATGCTGCCATTTTATATTCGAAATAGTTTGTACTATAAAAAACATTTTAAAAATACATGTAGTTACTTATACCATAGGAAATATTTAATCAGACTTTGTGTTTACAAAAAGGCCCAAAATCGACTTTGCAATCTTATAAATTCTGCAAGAAAAACAACTCTTAGTAATCTTTCCCTTTAATAACTTAATTTTTTTCAGAGCCTTCATCTTACATAAAACTTCCCCCCCCTTTTAAAGAAGTATCAAGGATATGCCAAAACATGTACATGTGTATATATCCATTAATTCTTTTACAATTTCATCATTCTTGCAAGTAGATGGGGGGGGGGGGGGGAATTCAAATATCAAAAATTCCTAATTCAAACATTTTCCTTGCCATGTATAAGGTGTAATGATTCCCCAATAAGAAGGATAAGTCAGATAACTCTTGCAGGCATAAATGGCTACCCATATTATTCTTTTGAAAAAAAAAAAAAAGATTAAAAAGCTGATCCTATATCTATCAAATTTTGCCCTGCAAGGTATATTGAACTTATGTGAAATTTAATTACAATTTACTCTTCTTTTGAACAATCATTGCATTAATTCAAACTTTTATATAACTGATCAGATGGTTCATCAATTTAAAATCTGTACTTATATTACTTACCTGCATTGTTAACAGAATGGTAACTAGTGTCTTTTCATGTAAGGGTCCACAGAACTTCAGCACCAGGTTAATTAGAGTCATGTTATTACACTCTATATACTGTTTATCCTCCCCTACACCGTCCTTCACTTCCAGGAGAAACAACATCCTAAATAAAGTCACAGACAATTTCCCCAGGATATTTAGTTTGTCATATTTAAAGGTGGTTTTACTCATGCCTACTGTGTCACTTACTGGATCATATCTACAAAAAAAAATCATCCGAGTTCACAAACACATGATAATCAAAAGCATATATACAATTTTTAAAATAACTAAATATACAATAAAATGAGATATTGTTAAAATACATTTAAGAAAGTCATGTAAAGTACATAATTAAGTTAATTTGAAATATCATCTGGAAAACAATTAACTATAATGGGTACATGCATGTATACAAGTTAATGACTTCTACCTTTTTGCATCAAAATCAATAGGGGTAATGTTTCAGTCATATAGACATATTGTCTCTTGAAACCATTCAAACACATGATTTTTATGCTTGAAGAAGGCTTGCTGAAATTTTCTTTTCTAGGATACATGAATATCTGTTACTTAAGTATTTTACACAAACTACATTAAAACGTTATGAAATATAAAAATATTGCTTACTTAGGTAGTCTGTGTCTTGGACATGGAACCATTCTAAAAAGCTGTGGTACTGAGTATATAAAATTGAAGACCTGAGGTATAAAGAACAATAACATTGTCTTGCTAAAATGTCCTAAAATTGCCACTACTGCAAAAGTCATTCCTGAGAAATAGCAGAAAGTGTCTCCCACAAATACATCTGCTGGGTACCTGAAAAAAATTATAAAAAACACAAATAGCTTAAAGTTACAAGGTAAAAACAGCAAAGAGCAAGATGATAAAAATAAGAAACATGAAACTGAGGGTATATTTACCAGTTATGTATGAAAATGGCTAGACAAACAGCTGTGTATGGTAGAATAAAATATATGCTGAAAATATGTGCCTCTCTACAACATCCTGAAATAAATATTTACAAACCCTTCAAGTAATATTTAATACAGTTTTGTATAGTATCACATAGATTTTGTGTATACATATACAATGATTATTTACACTTTAAGTAATAAACTTGCAGGATAATTTTACCATTCAGCTCTAAGAAGTTGAAAATAAGTACTGAAACAGCTATGATAAGAGATTGTCCAGTTTCCAAACCATTTACTCCAGACAAGATGTTTATTGCATTAGTGCAAAAGACAGCCAACATTCCCATGTACACATAATATAAAATTCCTGAAAAATTCAACATCTCATATCAATAAATTAGCAAAAATATCATAGGTTGATAATCATTTAATATTAAATCATGAAACAGATACAAGTATATGTATTTGAAAGCATATGATCAACATTTTTTACTCTTGCAATGAAGATTTTCATTAGGAATAACTTTTTTATCTATTAATTTTCTTACCTAAATCAATATCATGACCAAAATAAAAGCGTAAAGGTTTAGGTATGATAATCACTGTTGAATCGAAGTTCACGAAGTAAACCATCAGCAATGGAAGAGAAGCCATGGTTGGCAAAAACAGTTTGTGTCGCCATTTTAGCTCTAAAACATCATCAGCAAATCCCAAAAATATCATACAGCATATGGACAGCAGAGCAGCAATGTACTCGATATACTGAAATAGAGTATTACTTTTAGTGTCATTAATAACAACTAAAAAATAAAATAGTATTGGTACATGTGAAAAACAATCTTATTAAAATCAGATCTTTGTTAATCTTCAAAATTCGAATAGTCCCTGTCAGGTGATTATCAGAATTTCAGAGCATAACAAAGACCAATAAAAACAACCAAGGACCAATTACTTTGTGTTCTGTGTCAGTCCAAATGACTGGTAAGTGTTGACAAAGGAACTTGTGAAAATCCAACTAAATTTCGTAAGAATTCCCAATATCCGCCCGATCGTAATCTTTCAAACGCTTTTCTGCATCTTGTAATGGCTTCTTCGATGATCACAAGTGTCAAACTATGATTGGTAAACTGTTAAAACAGGTTTGTTGACGGTGCTACGGTAAGCCAAGTGAGAAAATCAAACTAGATTAAAAACATATGAAGAAAACGACCTCCGAGATAATTCAAAGAAAATCGACGATCAAATCAGAATGAAATGTGCAGTGTTTATTGACAAAAGGTGCACAATATAGTGATAATAAAATTTAAATAAAGTTTTCATCTTTTTATTGAATTTTCTTTGGACTGATAGAAATCTGTTTGGATTGACAAACTTCACATGGCAGTCATTCCACATGATTGACAGTGAAAAAAAAGATTTCAAGAACTCTGTGTGTGATTAAAGAATGGAGGGGAAATGGTCTGAAGAATAACTTCTTGAGAAAGAAAATGACTATTTTTTTCATTCATGACATCAGGGACTTTTTTTAACAAGAGGCCCACGGGCCTTATAGGTCACCTGAGTATCATGTAACAACTTTCCAGCGATTGTATTTGGTTCGTGTTTTAATCCAAAAGCCATGAAATTCACAAATTTTGAAAGAGGCACCATTGCTTATCAAAGGGCAGATTTCAAAGCATTAATTTATTTTTAGTCAAAGTACCCCCCTGGTACCCCTGACCCAGCAGCCCTGAAATTATCTATTTTGAAAGAGGCCCCTTTCTTCATTATAAGGCCAGCATTTTTTATGTTTAGGTTTAGTTATGAACATGAGAATAAAAAAGTCCCGAAGGAGAAGGAAATAAAATTTTTTTTTTGATAAATCAATTATTAACACTTGTATTCTTTTTTTATGCTATCCTAATAGGCTCCTTACCACTGGACACATAATGCTTACAAATAGGAAAGTAGAACATTTAATTGCTTATTTCATCATCTGCCAGTTTGGGCCAGTTATATAAATTTGTGATGTTGATCAAAATATATTTTTAAAAATCAATTCTTTAAAAGTCTTTCAATATATCTTCATTTTTTTTAATATGTGTTATGTGAATGTGTAGACATTGTTCTAAAATTTACTTGATGCCTAAAATTATAATTCCTATCATAAAACAGACAGGGAGTATTGGGGAGTAGGGTCAACATTTTTTCAACTGAGTGTAAAATAATTTTTCTGGCTAATACAAATGATACTACATGGTATATATTTGTATATATTCTTGCCTTTTAATAGTTGATTTTTTTTTTTCTTTCTTCAGTTTATTGTTTATTTCTTCCTCAAATTGACTGCACTTCTCCCATAGTTTTATTCATTACATCTGATGCATAAGCAACCCTTTTCTGAACATGCTGAAGAATGATGCTTAGACTGTAAGCTATAACAGAGACCTAAACAATGTCCCTGGCAATATGCAATAGCTACCACGGGCAGTTAAAGACCTGGGGGAGGAAAATAATTTACAGTTACTTTTGAAACGAATACATAATTATCTCACCAGCATGTCATTGTGCAACAAAGTCGTCAGCATTTTATTTGTCCTTTGAACGGGTGAAATGTTTTGAATGGCACTCTTATCGATGAATTTTACACTAAACCAAGCTATCTTCTCAGATCTAGCTTTATTTACCCACCGTTTCATCGTAAAACTGGAAGTGCCAGTTCGTAAATTTGAAATCTCGATCCCGATTCAAATTTGACATCGGAAAGAAAAAAAAATGTTTTATTTTTTTCTGAAAATTCAAAACCTTGAGCGGAGGGTTTGTAAAACTAAAAATAAAATAAATCCTGGCCTTAAATATGTAATTAGATCATTAGCATATTAACCAGGGGCAAAGGATAAGATGTTCAAACAATTCATGCATTTCACTATATAATCATTAGAGCCCCACCCTAAAACAAGAACCCCTGACCCTGGGGCCATAAAATTCAAAATTTTGGTAGAGGCACTCTTGCTTATCATAACTATGTACTTAGTTTGTTTATTTAATACCCAGGAGCAGAGAAGAAGATTTTCAAAGAATTCATGTATTTTCACTATATATAAATCAATAGAGCCCCGCCCTAACACCAACCCTGGGGCCATAAAATTCACAATTTTGGTAGAGGCACTCTTGCTCATCATAACTATGTACTTAGTTGGTTTATTTAATACCCAGGAGCAGAGAAGAAGATTTTCAAAGAAATAATGCATTTTCACTACCTACTTATTTAGCCCCACCCTAGCACTAGAACCCCTGACCCCAGGGCCATGAATTTCACAATTTTGGTAGAGGACTCATTACTGATTACAATCATAAAAACAGTTTGACTGCTTGTTGTCCAGGAGTAAAGAAGAAGATTTTTAAAAATTGCATTAATTTTAGTGGTTTTGGCCCCACCCCTCAGGCCCCAGGGGGGAAGGGATCATGAAATTCACAATTTTTGTTCCCTCTCACCCATAGATGCTTTGTGCCAAATTTGGTTGAAATTGGTTCAGTGGTTGCAAAGAAGAAGCTGAAAATGTTCAAATGTTAACACACGACGAACGATGCACGACGAGTCGACGACGGACGAAAACGGATAGCAATAGGTCACCTGAGTTTACTAAGGTGACCTAAAAATGATAATTCCTTGAATGTTAAAGTGAAGTGTTTGCAGTCTATTCCACTTACCTCATGATGTGGGAATGAATTTCCCGAATTGTCTGTCAAAATATGTTTGTAAAATGGTACTGGGATGAATAAGAACATGATGACAAGGAAAATGGCTCCACATATCATTCCTTGAGATTCTGGACTACAAAATAGCATCAATACTACCTAAATAATTATCATGAAGTGAAAAAAATGCATAATTAACTTTTAAAAAGGCTACTGTCAGGATTGAAGACAATTTTGAGGATATTACATGACACAGTCACATGTTTTGTATACAGGGCGCCCCCTACTTATTTTTACCACAAAGTACCTAACTCATTTTCAGGCATCCCCACTTCAATCTCGTATTTTGTTAATATATCATTCATTAACCTACTCTAAAATAACATTGTTTTCACTTCAGGAGACTTTTATCTTGTCTATTAAATCGTTTCAGACATCTCTGGTCAAAACTCTTTATTGTAAACCACTCATTTATTCCTCAAAAATTATCTCGATACATTTCAAGACTTCTATTGGGACACAACTTCCAGATAGGGGTAGGATAAAACCAGAGGCTTCCGAAAATTCCATTCCGAGGTCTCTGGTTTTACCATGCAATTGTTACCCCAGACGCGGATCCAGGAATTGAAGTTAGAGGGGGCACTGAAAATAGGCAGGTGGTCTGGGGGACCACCTTGAGGTCCCCTGTGGGGCAAAGAAAGCCCTGGTGTTGGCCCAGGAGGCAAAGCCCCTGGAAGCTCCTGGATTCTAGAGATTTTGTAGGGTAAATAGAGGTCAACCAAGTAGACATATTTACATTCTCTAGACGAAACTGTGATTTACGCTAACTTTGATAATTTTAGGGGGGGGGCACCGTGTGCGCCCCCCCCCCCTTAAATCTGCCACTGAACCCCAACGGGAAATATGTATCCCAATGAAAGTTTTAAAATGTATTTGAACAAATGAGTAGTATACAATAAAGGGACTCAACCAGAGATGTCTGAAACGATTTAATCGACAAAAAAAAAGTCTCTTGAAAAAAACAATGTCCTTTTAAAGACGGCCAATGATTGAAATATTAACGCAATATGAGCTTGAAGTGGGGGTGTCTGAAAATGATTAGGTACCTTGTGGTAAAAATAAGTAGAGGGTACCTCTTATCAAAACAAGTGCCTGTGTTACATGACCCTAACCTTGTAGCTGTTGTACATACATATACAGTGGCGTGCCAAAAGTGAAGATAATTTTATTTTTGTCTCTATATATTTCATTGAAAACAACATTTTTTAAAATCATAGGTAAATGGTCAATTTTTGTCCAATTTAATTATTTATTTCAGTACTTAAACCAGAAAATGTGTAGTTATCTTTCTTTAAAAGATCATTACACGTCTAATATATGTAGTAAAACATAGTTCATTACTAAACATCAGTTCTAAAATTCAAGATCAATGTTGACTATATAATTCATTGTGAGTATATCACTTAAAAATTCATGTTACACTTAAATTACAATATTTTTAAATTATCAATGCTTATCAGATAAAAACTATTGTTTTTTTCAACTACAACAATTTCTTGGATTATCAAGAAATTTTTGATAAAATCTGTCAAGAAATGTTGTCATACCAGCGATTTTACAAAATATTGTTTTCAATGAAATATATAAAGAAAAAATAAAATTATCTTCACTTTTGGCACACAACTGTACCAAAAATGTTTTCTATATACAAGAGAGCAGCAGACAAAACATTGCACAGCACTCTGGCTCATTAGAGTGGTCTTGAATCGTTAGATTCATAACGTGTGGCCATGTTGACAACTTTTGGAAAACGTATCAAAGAGATGGAAAAATTATATACCTTCAAAATTAATAAGAGCTGTGAATGAAAAGTAAGATTACACTTACATTTGCTTCTTTTCCCTTTTGCTCATGTCAATGCCAAAGAGGTGTGCATTGATAAACATCGTTTTAAACTTCGGAATTATGCTATAACACACAATGAACCCCATTGCCGACATAAAAGCATTTATCAGAATATGAACCTGTGTGTCAGAAAACGCCATGATTGTTGTTTTTACAGTTTAACCGAATTCAATCTGATGCAAGTTGCCTTCTTGCCACCATGATACCTCTCGCGAGATGATACGTAACTAACTTTCACTTTCGATTTGCAGCACGGACTCGGTTGTATTTGGCGCCATTTTAACTGTGGGTGTCAAAGCAAAAGGACGATAAAATCATGTCTGGCCGTGGAAAAGGAGGAAAAACAAAATCTAAGGCAAAGAGCCGCTCATCCAGGGCAGGTCTCCAGTTCCCAGTTGGCAGAATTCACCGACTTCTGAGGAAAGGTATGGGAACATGATTCTGTATTTCATTTTTCTACGATTTAATTATTGTCTTGACAACATGGACGTCATTCTCATCAGACGTACAGAAAAAGAGAAAAAAAAATGACTGTAGTATCAATTGTTACGAATAAGGCAAATTTGTACAGTTGTGAAATGCTGACAATGCATATTTGATGATCAATTGTACTAGAACACCTGTAACGTTTAACAGAATATATTGTTAAGCGATGTTTTTGGTGTATTAATCAATAAATAGATCATTAAATGATGGAAATATTGAAAAAAGTATATTTTTAATGAATAGGAAACTACGCAGAGAGAGTTGGTGCAGGGGCCCCCGTGTATTTGGCAGCAGTGTTGGAATACCTGGCAGCAGAAGTACTCGAATTGGCGGGAAATGCAGCCAGGGACAACAAAAAGACCAGAATTATTCCCCGCCACCTTCAACTGGCCATCCGTAATGATGAAGAGTTGAACAAGCTACTTTCAGGAGTCACCATAGCCCAGGGAGGTGTCCTGCCCAATATCCAGGCTGTTCTTCTGCCAAAGAAAACTGGATCAGCTGGAAAGAAATCGTCACAGTCCCAAGAGTTTTAATGTGGACCAGAAATGAGAATTTGACATTAGAGAAAAATTTCATTATGACATCAGAGAGATGAATGTGTTGTGTACTTCATAATTAATGTCCATGCAGTCAACAATAAACAAACATTGATTGAGCGGCTACGAGATCATGGTCAATCTTCGACTTTAGTTCCTTAGAAATTTTTGTCCAAATAAGGTTATTCTGTATATTCAGTTATTTCACATGAAAGCAAAATCATGGCAAAGTAAGAAGTCCTGCTAAAGATGAAGTGTGTAGCATGAATTGTTTTAATAAATATTGTTTGTTTTCTTATTTAGAGTTTGCACTTTTATTCCTATAGATGATAATTTTACAAGAAAGTTTTGCACAGCACACAAAGTGTTGATTAAATCTTAAAAATGCCTGTGCTTGCACTTTGGAAGGCCTCAGTTACCAGATAAAATCACTTTGCTATTAAAAATATCAATTCATTATGTTTGCTATAAGCATTTTACTGTACATTTTTCAGTCAGTGTCTTTATACTTGCTGGAATAATCTTTTGAAATCAAGATCTTGAAACATTGTTGGGTCATAAACAATTTCTGTGCGAGCTTTTGTTACGTAAAGGGAAAGGGGAAAATGTATGGCTGGACTGGGAATAAAACCCGGAACCTCTGCATCTACAGTCAGTTGCTCTACCACCTGAGATATCCAGGCCCATATCATTACATTCCTCCCTCGTTAAATGGTCTCCCCCCTCAAAGACAAAACAACCCAAGTTCTTATTAGCCCCTGGTAGGACTTTCTCCTGCAATTCCAGGGGTGGTCAACGGCACTAAATCTGTAACAGGAAAGGAGATCGTATGGCTGGAGCGGGAATCAAACCCGGGACCCTACATCTCCTTTCAGTTGCTCTACCAAGTGAGCTATCAAGGCCGATATATACGGCCCAGATCAATACAATTATTTCTTCATAAAGTTCAAATTTGTAGGGACAGACAGGTGGACTGACAGACAATGTATTACTAATTTCTATATACCCCTTTAACTTTGTTTTAGTGGGTATAAGTTCATATCTTGAAAACTCATCCGAAATATCCAGACAAATGGGGTTCACTGAGCAATATTCTGCCAAAAAAAGTTCAATAGCTGGTATTTTCTCAATTTTAATCCAGGCAGTAAGCATACCTCTGACAGTCTGATGTATGCAATCAGATGAGCATGGTGGTAAAAACCATTACCTGGTACTTTATTCCCCTAATATCAAGCCATCTGAAGACTTTGCATAAATTTACAAGGCACCACTCAGAATAACATATATAAATTATTTTATCAGAGACTGATGCATTTCAGGATGTGTTTTTTTTTTTTGGGGGGGGGGGGGGGGGGGGGCACTATTTTCAAGAATTACTATGCCATGCATTTTATCTAGTCATAAATCACTAAATCAGCACTATTGGTCTTCTTTTCAAGAATAAAGAAAATTCAAAAATGATAATATGCTTTATTTGTAAGTACTAATGATGAATGATATATGGCACAGATCATGCGACTTGGGAGGGTACCAAAGGCCATGTAGGCGGTACCTTGCTTACACTGGCTTTCATCTGATTCTTAATCTTTATAAAGTGTCTTTTAAATTCCAGACCATCCCCCTGAAAAATAAAATCAATAATTGCATGTGTTAGTCAATCTTTAATCAATAATTAAAACTGGTACAATATTTTATTTGAAAGACATTTAATGTATGGTGATTTATCAAAGAAAGCCCTATGAATACATATGTAATACAAAGACAAGATAAATTGTATGAAGTTCAACAATTGACTATTAATACACACTGAAGTACATGTATATATACAACATTAATCTTAAAACAGATCTACCTTGGATAATCTGAAATCAAGTAGTAGGTTTTCATCCATTTCAAGAAAGCAGGCTTTGAACACCAAAGGGATATGCCTTCTGTCTAATGTTGTTATGGTGACCTGAAACAAGAATGCAGGAACATTCCATAAAACAAAAAAGAATAAGGAATTTTTTTTATTTATGTCGCTTAAGTTTCTTTTAAAAATATATATATAAACTGGGTTTATTTTCTCTCACAAAATCTACATTTCTCCAAGGTCCTGTTCTGCTTAACTTGTACATGTACATGTATATCATTCCCATTAAGATGGTAGTCAGGTTTCAATGATTTTTGCTCAAAATCAAAATTATTACAACTAGGAACTTCAGAGTTCCGTATTTTGCAGCATACCATTCCTGGGGAGTTAAACTTCCAGTTGTATCCCAGGAGTTCAAACACTTTTTCCAACTCCTTCTTGGTTCCATCTCTATCTGGCTTTACAAAAAACCGGGTCATCCTACGAACCAGTTTCTGCCATGGATTCTGCAAAAGGTCATGAATAATTACAATTTATACCTGGTCCATGAATGAATGGTGAAAAAAGTTCAACTTTAATAGACTGTAGCCAATTGCAGTGACAATTATTCACACGAGGTGTTTTTATTCCCATTGCCTCATTTGGAGTGGAATTGATTATCTCTGAGTTAGTACAGTCAGTATTGTTTCCATTACCTGTGAAGACCCTGGTGTTCCCTGAATTTGGCTGCTGAGTAACATGTGATCTGGGTGAACAGGTTGTGAGAAACAAAACTGCCTGTCTACGGGATCCAGTGGGGAATTAGTGTCACCTTCAGATCCCAACCTTTGTCGGGACTCAGGCTGTGAGGATGATATGTGCATAAATCTAAAAAATATCGACATGAAACTTAAAAATTAAAATCACATGGCATGTTTGTTTTTTCTTTGCATATCCAAATTCAGTTGAATAATTCTATAGACAATTGGATATTTATACCTGTCTTTTGAGTGAGAAGGAGGTGAGAGTTCATTCCCTGAGCAAACACGTTTAAACGGTCCAGTCCCTGAAGGGGAACTAGTGGGTGAGGACGGGAGCCTGTTCAGCTGACCTGCAACAAAACAATCCATCTCAGGTTTTACAATAAGTAGTATAACAAGGACTTGCAGGTATTATAGCCTGATGTCCACAGTATCTTTTCTTTTCTTTATTTAAGATGAGCCAATTTTACTAAGGTTTGTGGCCATTCTCGAGCAAATAAAGGTACAATGAATTATAGTTCTGCTGACAACAGTGTTTGGTATTCTACCCCTTTTTTCTGAAATCTACATTGGACACTTTACATTTTTAATGTTTCAAGAGAATAAAGTATTATGAGAATCATAGATTTTAAAATGAAAGGAGAGAAAAAAAAATCTATTATTGATTTTTAGGTAAAAATGAGTAAATTCAGAATGTCTATAATATTACTAACAAAACATGAGAAAAACCTTCTTTTTTTTTTAATGTGCATTTTTTTTTTTTGAGGAAAAATAGACTTGAATGTCTACACTTTCAATGGACTATAAGAACAAAAAATTTAAAATATTTCTATAGTTTTGCAATAAACTGATCAAGATAAATGCCAAAAGGAAGAGTCTCAAAATGTGTTTTTCAACCTTGATATCCACATTTGTAGACACTTACATGTATAATGGCCATGCATGTTAAAAGACAATTTTGTTGAATTACATGTACATGTATAATTAATTTCTTTATAAATACCTAGAGCTGTTCTGTTAAAATTCTTGTTGAACCATTGATGATCTCTAATCTGTCTTATAGTGTATCTCTTGGAACTGTTCTCCACTAGAAGTCTCCTGAGTAATGCTAAAATACATATATACATATTGGCCATTTTAAATGCACCGATAATGTAAGAACTGGAGATGCATATATCATACTATAGTAAAACACAGTTATAGCAAGCACTCTTATAATAAACTGATGCTTACAGGGAAGTGCTTCTCATGTGGAATAAAAATAAATTGTCATCTTTACAGATAACATTAAAAATGAAGCAAAACCATCCATCCCTGGCTCTTCATTATAAGCATATTTTACTAACTTTTCTCTTTTACTATATGTTATGGCATCAAAATGGTTGGTATTCTTGAAGAAAGATATGTTATAGGTTTGAATATTCTTGAAATGCAAAAATTATAGCAACTTGCCAAATCCCAGTGATTGTGCTACATTTTGAATCAATTAATGTATATGTAAAGTATATCTTAAAACTAAGGGGCAAAGAAACCAAATCTCCTACTTACACAATGCCAGATTGTCAATCTTGTTCCATGGAGTCTTAGTAATTTTACAGTCTTTCCAATCACAGTATTCCTGACAGCCATATGTTGGCTCATCCCAAGGTAATTCTTAAAAAAATTCAATTTTAAAATTTTATTTTATGATATTAGATCTTCCAAATATTACTCTAAATATATTTTGTTTCAAACTTATTTTAACTAATACAAGACATTGAAAAAAGGCTATACATGTACTGTAAAATTCACAGGGTTTTCCTAAGAATTGAAATAGCAGGGGAGATTTAAACTGGTAAAAGGGGGTCTGCCCCTCCTGTAACAGAGATTTGAGGGGGAATAACCAGGAGATTATGTCACAATAGAATGAGAAATTCCCTGTACCTAGAGTCCTAGGTACAACCCTGAATTCTGATATCAGCTTGCAATATATTTTAACAAACTTTCCTCACCTCCTGCCAGCAGAGCCACTAGGATTACAGCACATGACCAAATGTCAGCTGGCTCAGCATCATATGGTTTCCTTGACAACACCTCTGGGGCCACGTAGGGGACTGTGCCACAACACTTTTCCAGCTGACGAGTATTTCCTTGGTATCTGAATACCGTGGCTAATCCAAAGTCTGAGATCTTTAAATTATCTATAAATGTAAAGTTTCTTGCTTAAATGATAGGTATTCTATTATGCATATCAAGAAATGTGTAAAATTTGGGGAAGGCACACAGTCTGACAGAAATATTACAAAAGATTTAATTATGAATCATTGCAGAACCCAAAGCATACAGAGAATTTAAAGACATGTCCAATCTTCAAATAGTCAATATCTCGATCAGTTATTAAACTGGTTTAATACTTCCATGCCAAGAACCATTTGGATTCATCCGATGAAATTTCTAGATACAGTATAAAAGGTCAAGGAAATCAAACCAATCCTTACCAAAGTCATCCAGAAGGAGATTTTCTGGTTTGAGATCTCTGTGAGTAACACCTTTGACGTGTAAATATTCCTAAAAAGGAAACAAAAATAATTCTATTGACATCTGAAAATGGAGCAAATATTCAATTAACTAGATTTTAACTTACCATTTATACATGTATTAAATTAGTACAGTCACTTACTACACCATTGATGAGCTGTTTAAAGTATCTATTGGCATCCTGTTGGGGCATACCAACATCTGGTTCTAAAAATTCAAAGAAAAAATTATCATGATATGTAATTTTTATGATCTGTTAATACATTCCTTTTTTTCTTAATTTTTAAACCATTTCTGTATAAACTTATTTATTTTAGTTAACAGGTTGCAAAATGCAAAGTATTTGCATTTTTCCTTCATGCAGAGACAATCAGATATTTTCAGAAAATAAGAAGACTTATAAATAATAAATTGTGTTTTATTGTTATATTTATCTATTACATGTAACAATATTTTGATATCAGACTCTACCAATCAAAGAATAGAGTATACTTACAAAATGCATTTGTTTCATCACTATGTTTATTTGTATGGTACTTTTTTTTAATTGTTTATCTCTTAATGTTGTACTCTTTATTTTTTCAATTTTGTGTTTAAAGTGGCATATAGGCCCGACCATCTTCGCTAGCCAAGGGTTAGACTAGATTTCGGATCGGAAACCCTTGGCTAGTGAAGAGCAGGCCTGACGGGCTGGGTGTTAATTGTTATTTTATACAGTTTGTAAATATAAATACATGTCACTGTAAATAAATTACTTACGTACTTATTTTTAGTGCATGTGCTTTCATATTTCATTCCATAACCTGAGGATTGTTGTATTTTAATACTGTATAAAATCTTATCACAACTAATGCAGTTTTCTTAAAAAAAAAAAGATTTTAAAGTTTCTTCCCCTTTGATAATTTACTGTTGCTCCACCCTACCCCTGGAGTCATTTCCTGGGATTAACTTAAATTTACATATTTTTAGAATGATTGAATATTAAAATCACTTTTCATGGCCTATATACCAGTATTTTGCAGTTTAAAGAGTATACATGTATAAACAATTTATTATGTAGCAGAAAGATGGTTAAAAATTATGCTCTTAACTAATGAATCATTTTAAATGCTGTAACATTTATGATATTTTGAGAATGGTTCGGGTAGGGGGAAAAACTCACATTACAAAGTGTTTTACATTAACCTTGTGTACTATTTGACAGCTTGCCAATTTCACAAAAGACTTACCTATTCTATCAAACAGTTCACCTCCACTGGCGTATTCTAGAAATAGGTACTGTATTTTTCCATCTTTTCGGAACCCATAAAATTTTATGATGGTTTCATGGCTTAGTAGTTTGTGTACACATACCTGAAAAATACCGGGTAAATACTTCTCATATACACTGAAATAACTTTGGAGAAAAAAAAAACTTTCATAAAACTTTTAAACACTGTATACATATATCTTGATTTTTCTAACAAGATATTCAGACTCTTTTTATTTTGAAGATTGATTCACATTTTTTTAATACATGAAATGAGATTTCTTTTTTCTCATTAAAGAACACAATGTACATTCAGACCTCATTATCTTAGAACTTGATGGGACCTAGAGAAAACTTTATCAAATTTTTAGAGACGTTGAGATTAAATTACATAAAGAACAGTGGGGACTTTGAACTTTCATCAACATATCCATTGTACTAGAGATATAAATGTTCAATTTAATGAATTGTACAAAAAATATTTGATTCTCAAATCAAGCCATAGGCTGGTTTTGAGAAAAAATGATCTTTATTCAGTTGCATAGAGAACTTCATGTCAATTTTAATATTTTATGCTTACTTCTTTGCGGACTGCTTCTGCTGCAGCAGGATTTTTCTCCAAATTAATGATTTTGACAGCAACTGCTTCTTGTGTATCTGAATTCACAGCTAGCTTCACTCTGTATTAATTTGAAGAATTCATTTTAGCTACTTAACTTAAGCATAATAAATGTCACTGCATGTATTAAATCAAAATTATCATATATACTCCAAATATGACCCCTGTTCATACTTTAATCTAACTCTCCACATGCCCATGTTCAAATTTACTCTCCATGTGCCTGTGTTCAAACATATTCTCCACATGACCATGTTCAAACTCACTCTGCATATGCCCATGTTCAAACTTACTCTCCACATGCCCATGTTCAAATTCACTCTGCATGTGTTCATACTTACTCCCCATAGGCCCCTTCTCCTAAGGTTTGAACAAAGTCCCATCCTTCCACAAAGGCTGTTACTCCTGTCATTGATTTCAACAGATTTAATCTACAAACATATACAAAGCAAGAAATTATTTTTAAATCATGTGGAATTATATACAATTTATCAATACATTTATACTTGAACAGGATTAGCACATATCATTTCATCATGGGGTAATTTGATTTTCCCTCTAATATTGAGAAGTTTTGAACACTAGGCCTATTTTCAGCAAAGCCATATTATGGTTTTGTAGATAAAATATAGTAAAAGACAATGGTAATAAACAGTTTGCCCGTGCATTTCCTCTGAAAGTGTAAATGAGTGTGATTCTGGGAAGGTGGGGGGGGGGGGGGGGGTTACTTCATGTAATTCAGAGTTTTGTGTAATTATTATGATTATATTATATAATATACGTGATTCTGTTATATAAAATATAACAGAATCACGTACATATGTACCCTGAGACTGATACTTACCTTCTTTATCTAAAAGTTCCAGCTTATTTTTCTTCAATTTTGTGCTCAGATTCAGACCATGTAGTCATGAAAAACATATTCAGCGGCTACATTTTATATGCTGAAAATAATTAAATATCAGCTGATTTTATTAATATTCAAAATTAGCGCCACACATGAAACAGGCGCGCTTTTAAACCTAGCTTCTAAACCTTTTAAACAGCCCACAAGAAGGCATCCAAGGATTCTTAATAATTGAAAACTGGAAAGTGATTTACCTGTTTTTGAATCAATTCGCAATCATTTATACAAAAGCAGCTTATTTGTTACACAATTTAAAGATATTATTCCTTCGTTTACAAAAAGTTGAAAACACTACAGATATATTCTTGAATCCCGATCCCGATGTAAAAACTCAGGCTCATGAGATTCTGTACATTTTCAGAAACTATAAATACGATCTGTAAGAATTTATCAAGTTTATCTAATAGAAACAAGTTTATATGGCTTATGAGTGATGAAAATGATGTTATCAATTTTTTTTTCAAATTACATTTATTTTGTGATTTATGCTTTTGTATGCCATTTTGGCCCGAAATTTGAAATAAATCCTTAGCTACTTACTTATTTCTCGTAAGCAGTTAGACGATATGAATCAAGATGTATTCTATACCCTACTTGTAAATAAAAATAAATAAATGAATAGATAAATAAATAAAAATAAATAAATAAATAAATGAAAGAAAGAAAGAAACTAACAAATAAAATACATATAACTATATAAGGCTTGGTAAATAAGATATACATAGGCTTTGCTTGTTGCCCAATTTTTATTGTATTAATCAAATAAAATATGTTTATTTAATATTAAGTATGGTCAATATAACAGCACTCTACAAAAACGTGAACGAAGAACTTATTTTTGTGTCGCCTACAAATTCAAATTCGCCGTTCATGCCAAGAAATCTCGTCCTGTTTTCCGCAGCAATGGAGTTAATAAAAGTGTAATTGATGCAAATCACCCATATTCCCAAAACACCGGCAAGACAATTTACGGCAGCAGACTTCTGGGGGTGGATCCTAGGTTTTAAGCTTTCTTAGTTAGAGAAAAAATAAACGTCTACCCCAGGAAGTAGTCCCTTATGCCCTAAATAGTTCCTGTCAAAAATCTTTATTTATTTACAAAATACGTAAAATGTCAGAGGCACTGGTACCAAAATTTATATTTAAAAAAGTTGAATTGAAGAAAATAAGAAAAAAAATCAACAGAAAATATTCACTTTTAAATGAAAATGTTTACATAGCCAATCGGGTAACGTCTACCCATTCAGTACTCGTCTCCATCTTATTTCGACGCGGTACTTCCACAACTACCAGATGCCAATTTGTACTAAGAAAAAATATTTTGAAATTGAATTACGTAAAACAATGAAATACAGCTTTTTTTTTTTTAAAGAATTACTTTACTATAATTAATTTCCTTCCCTATTTTTGACTCCCGCCCCCCCCCTCCCCAAAGAAAAAAGAAATGACGGGGGGGGGGCAAATCTTCTAAATAATTAGTATTCTACCTATAATTTAAACCCAGTAAATTTTAAGATCCCTCCCTCAAACCTGCTGACATAATTGCTTGGCGCACATCTCCCCGGGGAAGAATCACAGATTAAAGCCATATATGGCGTATTTACAATGAAAATTATTAGACTAAAATTATAAGAACTTATTAATTGTATCATTACTTTATATAAAGATAGAACTTTTCCGTAAATTACAAAATCTAAGTCAATTGCGTTATAAAGATATCACAATTTAATTTGGATTCTCGGAATTTTCTCGGACTCGGAAGAAAATACAAAAGATTTAGATAACACATTACAGAGAAGATGAAATTGTATAATTAGATGAAACGAGGTGTTCTCCGTGTTCAGAATTGTATGAAAAGCTTTAATTTAAATGTATTAACTATATTTCTTCACTTAATTTTGTATTTTTCAAAAATATATTTTTTGATCAGTTACGCCATATATGGCTTTAACGTTAATTCGGCTTTTATTGAGTTCGCTATATGGAGAGAATGCTAAGGTTTTCTTGGCATGGTAATAACATATAAATTATGATTATTTAAAAGACTAATTTAAACTTGTATACATAAAACATATCTGCATTAAAATTTGTTATATTTATCGATATAATTATATACTGTAGGTGCAGTTAAAACCACATTTTCCCTGTATCCCTTGTATTAATCTTTACTTTATATCGCTTTTTATTACAGGTAGGTAATTTTGTAAAACTATTCTATTTACTGAAGTAACATGTTTTACTTGTTGTTTTCATGAATTCTGGAAGGAAAAAAATCTGCCGTATCACCTGTCCTTAAAAAAACCGTCGTCTGTCAAAAAAAAAAACAATACTTCTATTACGGTAATCCAGAATGTTTTTGCTTTCAAGCTAAAAAAAAAAAAGAAAGAAAAAAGATGTGTCTCTCATACACCTTGGAGTTTGGCCTACTCTTGAAAAGCTTTAACCTGAACTGGCTACAATCCTAGCTTGAACGTTGGTGCTAGGGCTTTCCTATATCACAAATGTTTTCCTTATATGAGAAGACCTTTTGGTAATTTTTTTTTTTCATGTCTTGACCTTTGAGTTTGGCCTGACATTTGAGAAACGTTCACCTTCGTTATAAGGTGCCGTATGGGGATATCCTTGTTTTACAAACATTTAGGCTAGCTCTATCATGTTTCTTTTTTTTTAAGTATATTAAACCATTTGTGATACAGTCGTATCAGAGACATCATCATAAACTGCAAGAATGTTATCCTATAAAATGTATACTACCCATACTTCAGGCACCGATGTATGAACTTGAATCTTGCGTTCCTCGGTCAACAGTGATTTTGTCAATGTATGGAAACAGTCACAATTGCAATGTTAAGCAATGGCCATGGCGTAACGATTTTTTTTAAACATTTATAATAATCACGAATAATTAATAGTATTTTAAAATCTCAAAAATAATAAATTAGATAAATAAATAAAAACAAATGACTTTCAACATGCGTTATTCTTTTAAAATATGATAGATCAGCATTAATACATACACTGACTCCAATAAAAAAGACTAGACATTTGAGAAACAAAAAATTTGAAATGTAAACATTTTATATATAATGACATTAACAAGTCTTCAATCCTTATAGTCTTTAAATTATGAAATTCGGATTTATTTTAAATGGATTCGAATTCCGGCTAGAATTAAGCGAGGCCCTTCATCCACTGAACTTCAGTTGGCAGCTTAAAAGTAGAGAGCCATGCGTTCCTCTGTACATCCCAACACTCTATATCATCGTGCAGATCTTCCCGTTGATTGGAAGATAACCCGCCAATCAAATACATCTTCTTACCTAAAACAAAACAGCACAAGTTAAAGCATGACCAAAAGAACCATCATAGTATTTTCTTCTGGTATTGCTAAGACACACAATAAACTATTGAAAGGTCCATGTATATGATAGTAAAAACGATTCAAATAACTCCGACACAGTGGAGTTTTCAATATCCAACCTAAGGCAAAAGAAGCTGCACTATGGCGCGCTTTATCCAAGTAGGTACGCAACATCCAGGAATCTGTGTTTGCATCATACAAGTCTACATCCTGTACACTTAGTGCAACTGACGAATTTTTATCAAAAGCCAATCCTCCACTAAGGTACAGACTATTTTCAATGCAAGTCATTGTGGCATGACAGCGACCATATCTAAGGCTACCCTTTGCAATCCATCTGCAACAAAAAAAATACTGTATGAGAGACGGCTAAAAATGTAAAGATCCTTGTAAAAAATTGCTTAAAGTTATACAAACATGAAGTCACGTTAACCATGTCCACATATGTACCTGTCAGTGCTTGGCTGGTAACATTCAACACTATCAAGGATAGTAGAATTTCCATTCAAGGAGTACCCAAAACCCCCAGCAACAAATATCTCTCCATTCAGCTCTGCGGCACAAGCTCCAGCACGCGGTGTCGACAGAGACTTGACGAAATGCCAGCTGTTTGTGGATGGATTGTAACACTCCACTGACTTCAGAATTCTAGAAATATTCCACAGACAAAATCAGACTTAAAAGATTTAAAACATATATGGTATGAATTTTACAGCATTTGGTTAAATTCGTATAATTCATAGGCGTCGGAACCGGAGGGGGAGGGGGGGGGAAAGGCTTAGCCCTCCAATTTATTTGCAAATATATACATAAAACAGGCATTAAAAATTGGGGGTTACCTTTTTTAGTTGGTTTAGCCCCCCTTTCAATTTGCTTCCGATGCCTATGTAATTTGTAACAGCATAAGTGGTAGACCAAGAAAATACGATTCCTTTTTTAGTTAACGACTAATTCTGAAACAATCAAATAGAATAAGAGGTAGAATCTAGTACCTTTTGTTTCTCCCAAGGCCACCGATGGCGTAAATGCAACCATCAAAAACGCAGAGTGCGTGGTGCATCCGGGCAGTTCTCAGTGACGTCAGTTTCTGCCAGCCACGCTCCGGAGAGTAAACCCAAACATCTCTTCGGGGAAGTGGGTTGTCGTTATTATAGCGCAATCCTCCTGAAATTCAATGTACCGGTACTTTTAAGAAAACTCCAAGATGACTCGATTATGTAAAGCGGTACATGTATATTATTATTCAGTATATACTTACCTATCACGTATAACTTCTGGCCCAGCACAATCATTGAAGAGTTATCATTCAGCTCTGGTTTGAGTGTTTGATACACTTTACGCTCCTTAGCAAAATTCCCATCTATACAAAGCCAAAAAAGATCCCCAATATTAGTATGAAAAAATTATTTAATTCATTATAAGAGCCAAGGAATCCAGTCTAAAATTACAAAGGCCTACTGCGGATTAAGATTTGCTCACCTATTTCCTGTGATGGAGAAGGTTCGAACGATTCTCTACTTCCGGCAAAACTCTCCGAGTACATGGAGTAATTTTCGAAACTTTCGATACTTCCAAATGAGATGTCCAACACATTAACCGGAGTGGCGTTATTCTACAATCAAGGAAAATCATTAGAGCAATATATATAATCGTTTTAAGCAAAAATAAACGTATCGTCATCATCTTAACATCGTTTAATTTGACGACCTTAAAGTAATAGATGAAACAAAAGCACTTACATTGATATGGTTGGTACTGTTGTTTGAATGTTCGTTTGCAGTAAGGCATCTTGAGTCTGGCATATTTAGGTTTAAGGGGTCTTGCCTGTTAAGTGCCATCACAGTTCTAATCCTTTGAAAAAAATTAGTGGCAATATGATCGAATAAATAAAGTATGGTATAAACTAAAAATACATGCACCAATTAATAGATAATGCCTTTAATATATACCAGTTTGCCTTGTAAATCATGCTGAGACAATTATCATTGGCAGCCAGAAGGCTGCATCTGTCCATGCAGTCAACCAGATCTTGTTGGGACATCAGTGGGAAGCGTATGCATTTCATTATTGTTTCAAGATGCTGAAGACGTTCATTTGGACGTGCATTGATCCATTCTAGGCCGGCAGAGAAGACGTCCATTTCACTTGACGTTACCAATTCATCGTAAGAAAGAATAACGCATAAGGTTCCAACGTCTAGTTCCAGAAAAGATTTGCAAATAGATATATCCAGAAATTTCCTCGAAATACACCGGAGTATGGGTATCATTAATTCATGTACTGAATCCTCCCTTACTGCCACCAGCAACATAAGAAGGTCTTCAAATTTGAGGGTTTCTAACTCTTTGATGCACTTTTCTTTTATATAAGGAATCTTGAACTGAGTTGATATTTTCACTAGATCTAGAATTGTTGTTGATACTACTTTCAATTGTCCAGTGTAGGCATAATCTAGGAATGTCTTCAAGGAACGTGTTGTCAACCCTCTTATCCGAATCTCAGTAATTGCTTTAGATCTTATTTGACTGTTTTCGATAAAAATAGTTTCAAAATATGGACTCACTGCACACAGTGCACCTCTATGAGCATAGATAATTTCATTGTCTACTAAGAATCGGACATCATAGATCCTGGCGTGGTCGTAACATTTTTTGTAGTACGAACCAATCTCTGCAAAGTGCGTCTGCATTTTTTGGCATGGCTCATTCTGTACTTTTTCTTGAAAGCTCTGTGTTACGTTGGGATATATAGGCAGCGATGTTTTTCTCATCTCGGAGTCACTGTCCATAGCGTACAGGGAGGACTGGGTAGATAATGTACCCGTATTATGTCCATCACACACAGGAGATAATTTAAGGGTAGATGATTTACCCGAGGTACGCCCTTCTCTGACTGGAGATGACTGACTTGTGGATGATGTACCCGAACTACGCCCATCACTGGCTCGAGAAGAATTGCGGGTAGACGCGCTCATGGGCTCACCGACTGCCGACTCGAAGGAACTTGTTGAATAGGAGCCACTGGCATACATTCTTTCAGGAAAACCACCAGTCTTACCTTAAAAAGACAGCAAATACTATATCTTAGTGCATAGACAAATATCTTATAAATAAAAAGGATCAAAATATAGTTAATTTTTCATTTCAAATCCTTAAGCGAAATATTAATCCCAAAATCGAATTAAAAAAATGAAATAAATAAATGCATTTAATATATTATTATACATAATACAAAGTAATAAAAATTCCGGCACTTACTAGTACTTGTATTTGGGCGAGGGATTTGATAATTGTATATTTGAGGAGCTATATCAACGTTGTCTTCTTCTGAAGATGAGCTCCTACTGACAAGAGGAGCAGTATTATAGACAGACCTGGAAGAAGATGCCAGTTCGCTCCTGATGTGTGGAGGAGCACGTAAAGAACCGGAAGAACGTGGTATGTCGCTATTGTCATTCAGCACAACAAATCTCTCCTCTGCAAATGAATCGCATGTCGTGGTACTCTGATCTCCAACTATCGTGTGATTACTAGGAGATTGGGAGGCTACATCTTCTTCAGATTTTATACACGATGGACTAAGCACACGGTCCATAGCCGTGTCAGAACAGTTGGGAAAAATCCTCCGCCACATCAAGGTCGAGTCTGGTTCATATATGCAGTTGGTGGAAAGAGTTAACCGAATTTCCGGGCTTTTATTTACCTCTCTTTTAAGGCCATCATTCTTTACTTCAGAAGATGTAGCTTTAGTTTTGGAAAATGTGCACGTGTCTGATTTACGAATATTTTCCACTACTTTTTTTACTGCACTGGGGCGTACAAAGCCATCACCAGGGGGATAAGTATTCCCTGGAAATCCGTAAAGTTGGTTCCACTCGGAGAGGGCAATTGGTGGTGGGTTGAAAAGTCCTGTAGGAGATTCTGAATAAGTAGTAGGTCTCTCCACTGGCTGGAAGGAACTTTGGACTTCATTCCTATAACTGGAATTAGACTGGTATGAAAAAGGAACGGGAGGTGGAACTTGGTATCTACCACTGGGCTGTTTTTCTCTTCTAGGCTGTGCCTGCCAATCGCAAGATGATGAATGCTGTGGTTGAGTTTGGGACCCTTGTACCAAATTCCTTGGCCATCTTCCTTTATCAGTGTATGGCACAAAACTTTCCGATTCCGTCTTTTTTAATGACTGCAGTTGAATATTTGGAAGAAGGTGGATGGTGTTTGTCTTATTCTTTCGCCTTTCCTGTGCCTCCATCATTGTGCAAAAGCTTATACAGAGCTAAAATTTTTAACACTGTTTGCTTGGAATCACAACAAAAACTGTAGATTTCATTGTGACGTAACTGCAACGACACTGTATTATGACGTATAATAATAGGTCTTCGTAAATCGCGGAATAGAAAACAAAACGAAAAACATCAACGTAATTTTTTAAATCTGTTTAAAAAAACACAAACAACTTTATTTTTTTGTTGCAACATGACATGATCTAAAATGTTATAAGTTATTATATAAGGTGGGTTTCTTTAAAGCAATATGAGCTGCATGCTTGACATCGGAAAATTTTATTGCAAATTTGTGATTTACTAATTAAATGACAGAAAAATAAATCATTTATAAACTTCTGTTGCTTATATTTTCGATGAAAAATTTTGTATAAGCTTTGATTGAAGCAAAATTGAATTATTGTCGTCCTGTACAATAATGATTTCTTATATAATACTGTATATTCGGTTGTACAAAAATATTCTTCTGAAACATATTTAAACTTTATTTTGGGCTCATTGGTCATAAGTGTTTTAATTACATAAAAATTAATCATAATAGCACATTTTACCAGCAAAATAAAAATTTCAATGATACAGCCCATATTGCTTTAAATATATATGAGAGAGAGAAAAAATGAGGTTTCCTGAAATTGATAATTGTGGTCATAATATTTTCAATTCAGACGACATTTCATTCACAATATGTCATAATAGATAAGCTTAGGTGCGTTGGATTTTAAGCATTAAAATAAGCTGATTTTGCTAAAAAGAAATAGAATAAGATTGATCTTGGAAATACTGATGTCTTATGTCAAGTTAAAATGTTGATTAAAGATAAAATCTTTAAAGGCTTTTAAAATACGTATTTTATCAATTTATTGACTATACTGATTAAAGTCTCAAAATCAAGCTAAATTTTATATAAAATCTGCATGAAATTTGAGAAATTTTATTTAAATTTGGGGAGAAAAGAGTAAATTAAATGAATCAGGGATAGGGCCCTCTAACAGCCAGGATGCAAGGTTATTAACTCCTGTAAACATAGTCGGCCAAAAAAAACAAAAATGGGCTGATTATATTTTTAAGTGGGTTGGGGATGGGGAATAAATAAACTACCACCGAGGACTAAAAACTTCCCGATGTTTTTTTTAAAAAAATTATGTACTTCGTGTATAATGTTATTGATGTCGAATTTCATTTTTTAGAATGTAATATGAATATATGCAAGCAAGGAATATACAGAACAGAACAGAACATTTTTTTATTTCTAATTTAGAGCCCATAACAGACAAGTATGAAATTGTTACAATAATAAGGAAAAGATAAGCCAATGAATAGCAAAACAATTATACAATTAGCAGTTGACATAAATCATTTCAACAATAATCCTGTCTAAAAGGAATACATCAAATATGCATGTATGTGTAAAAGACTAATGCTACCGGTTGTTTGCACTTTTATAAAACAATCATTAGAATTGAGAAATTAAAATAATCGAGGTAATTAACATTTAGAGAGTAAATTACTTATTAAAACTGCGCCTGTATATCTTTGTACATGTATGTAAATACATGTACATATGTACTTGACCCATATGGGTAAATAACTGTATGATGCAATGAATTGATAAATTGAAAATTAAACATGCTATATTTACATTGCCGAGAATGGGCGGCCCCAGACCCCTTGCCTACTTTTGGCGCCGCCTCTAACTTCAATTCCTGGATCCGCACCTGTTTTATCATGCAGAGATGCAAAAAAAATGTTGACAATAAAAGGCATGAACAAACAAAGCAAAATTAATGTTGGATGTTTAAATAAAATTTTGGACCATAGGCCTACAGATTTTCAGTTTTATTTAATGTTTATAATGAAAAATGCAGGCAAAAGATTGCCCCCCCCCCCTCCCCCCTGCTCCACACACCACAAATAATGAGCCAGAAAATTGAAAAGGGGTCAGAGGTCATAACGTGACTGAATCACATTATAGCGAGGGGACTTCTGTATGACAGTGATCTAGTGAAACTGCTTTGCTTTAAAAACTTTTAACTTGATGATGATTAACAATATGGAATAATTGAGACATTATGGATATTTTTGCAATAGTTACTAGATCACTAATGTCCATTAGAATACTGAAAACGCGCTTGCCTTTTTAATCCGAATTTCCTATGAAGGTACATGGGGAAACAGAAACAGACGACACCTCTTCTTTTAACTTCACCTGCGGAGAACTCCTAAAATAGTAAGTTTTTTCCTCAGAAACAAACTTTTTTTTATCATAAACAGAGTTTTTCTGTACTAGGCATAGATTACATAGGTCTAACGTCCATGTAAATATTTCAAATCTTGGAGCTATGTGAACTTTCAAGGCCAGACGTTCATCGATGCGATAGACTGTTCCGTTTGTGCGTATAATATTTCATTCTCAAATGCAAAGCTGCATCGATATATATAGAACCGTTAAAAAGAGTTTAGTTGGTATATGTCATCACATCACACAATGGCTTCACGGGATTTGATGTCTTGACAAGCCAAGTTCATTTCCCAGTCAGACGCGGATCCGGGGGGGGGGGGTTCAGTAATACATTTGTATGCACGCAGTAATCTACAAATATTTGAATTTGTGATCTAATCCTATGTATTTTTCAAAAATGAATACAATAACTGCTAAACTCAATTTTCTAAACATCGGAGATTCGATAAAAATGTTAACGATTTATTGCACATGCATGCACTTGGGGGCTAGAGTCGACTGACATTTCGTGTCTCATTCACGTACGGGCCCCGGGGCCATAAAACTTAAACGAGCTCACTTTTGGTCTTGGTCTCACTTTTACCAAAGGAATATATAGTGGAAAAGTGAGACTGAGATCCAAAGTAAATTCGTCTGAGTTTTATGGCCCCCAAGCCGGAACCCGATGATCAGAAAGACAAGCCAGTTTACCTTGGGGCTGGACCCCCTTTTCATTTTTTTGTCCCCCGCTTGAAAAGTGGAGGGATATTAATTTGGGTTTGTCTGTCCGTTCGTCCGTGCCGGTGGTCTAGTGGTATGCCTCTCGCCTCACATGTAATGAGAGAGGTCCCAGGATCGAATGCCGGACGATCCATTCTCTTTTTTTTCGAAATACTTTTTTTTTTTTTTTTTTACTAAATGATAGTATTAAGAATGTGAAATGAAAAATTTATGAGGTCTAGCTTGTAAAAAATCATAAAATCATCATTCCATTGTGATAAATATTCCATACAAAAAGAATCTTCTATACACAATGACATAATAAATAGAGGATATCTATATTGTGTGATTTGATATTGGCTTTATCCAACGAGTTGAAATGGTGTATATATTCGCGAGGCTTGCCGACATAAAGCATAAGTTTATCCAACGGCCTGTATCACAAACACGTATGAGATAAAGAATAAGCAATCAAATCTTTATATGCATATTGACATACATGTATTTTATTTGCTTCAGTATACATGTATACATTTAATAATTCTACAAATTCAGTCAGGGGGATCCGACTTTTTCCCTAAGCGGGGGACACGAATTCTCTGAATTAGTTTGTTCTTTTTAAATCTGGAGTCGACACACCTTTTCCCTATTTTTGGTTGTCTTATATGCACTACTTAGAATCGATAATATAATCTTTTTTTGTCTCTATGTTTTGTTAATGTAACATTTCACCGGATGTGTTTTAAATCTTTGAACTGGCAATATTAGTGAGTTGGTTTTGCTTTATGATATTTCTACTCTATATTTTTCAAAAGCGGACCGAAATTCCTACTTCAATAATTTCCAGATTCATAAAGTATTTTTCTTAAAAATTTTATTTCCGTGTGAAATGCTATATGGAAACAGGTAAGACTCTAAAATCTGATAATGACACAAAAGTCCGATGGTCTGCGCGAATCCCAGATGATTTGTTGTCGCATATAAATCATGATATTATACCGAAAATTTGAGAAAACATTAACATCGAATCTCAATCTGTATCCAAATACCTTTAATTTTGCATAAAAGTATTATAGCTAAAATAGAACAAAATAGCAGTAGCATTAAATTTTTAAATAAATTAAAAACATTCTGAATAAAAAATTCGTTTTTAAGGGGAACCGAGGTATTGATTTTATGCCATATACATTTGTCAAATAAAAGAAAAAAAAACAAGATGTGTTTGTGAAACACTGATGCCCCGTATGGCAACACAGCGAAAGTTAAGCATTCTTAAATGCAGATAAAATATAATGGTACCTAAAGTAAGGCCTTTTCACAAATACTAAAAATTAATGTGAAATATAAAACCGTAGCAACACCGTTCAAAGGTTATGACTAAGCTGAACATTTTTAAAGGTAGGACGATCCCCTGAGTCAAGGTCAAAGGGTCAAGATTGTTGGTTTCTAAAGAAGGCCTTTCTCGAGGATTACATATGTGAAGTATGAAAGCTCTAGCCCTTACTGTTCAAATGTTATGGCTGTAAAATTATGTCAAAATCCAAGGTCAAGATTGTTTATATTAAATGAAGCGTCTTTTCACAAGGATTAAATATGTGAAGTATGAAAGCCCTAGCTCTTACAGTTCAAAAGTTATTGCCAAAGTTTTTTTTCGAAAGTACGGAAATGTCCAAGGTTAATGTCAAAAGGTCAAAATACGATTCTGAAATATGAAAGTACGCCAAGTTTTTTCATAGACCTGTACGGAAATTGCAATGGTCAAGGTCAAAAGATCAAAGTAATTGGTGACCAATGAAAATTCTTGCAATATAAAATACATATGTGAAGTATAGAAGCACTAGCTCTAACCCTTGAAAAGCTATGACCAAGGTTAAAATAGTAAAAAGTAGGTCAAACTCCAAGGTCAAAGGTCTTGCTATCAAATGAAAGGTCTCCTCACAAGGTTTACATATGTGAAGTATGAAAGCCCTAGCTCTTACAGTTCAAAAGTTATTGCCAAAGTTTTTTTTCGAAAGTACGGAAATGTCCTAGGTTAATGTCAAAAGGTCAAAATACGATTCTGAAATATGAAAGTACGCCAAGTTTTTTCATAGACCTGTACGGAAATTGCAATGGTCAAGGTCAAAAGATCAAAGTAATTGGTGACCAATGAAAATTCTTGCAATATAAAATACATATGTGAAGCATAGAAGCCCTAGCTCTAACCCTTGAAAAGCTATGACCAAGGTTAAAATAGTAAAAAGTAGGTCAAACTCCAAGGTCAAAGGTCTTGCTATCAAATGAAAGGTCTTTAAATATCACAAGGATTGGATAATTATGTAAAGTATGAAAGCACTAATATTCTCTGCACTAGCCCCAACCCTTTTGAAGGTATGGTCAGTGTTTGTTTTTTTAAGGTAGGTCAAACTCAAAGGTCAAGGTCAAATTTTCGTCGCAGATTTCTCAGCAACTACTCATCGCAGAAGCTTGAAATTTAAACAGAATCTTCTCAGGCATGCTATACGTTGGGATACATTTTTGTTCAAATCCAATGTCAACTTCCTGTTTGTCTGTGCGTCTGTGCATTTCATACATAACAAATTTTTGTGGCAGTTTTCTCAGCAACTACTAATTGCAGCAGCTTGAAATTTTAAGCCAATCTTTTCTGAGGCATGCCATACGTTTGGATACATTTTTGTTCAAACCCAATGTAAACCTACTGTTTGTCTGTGCGTCTGTCCGTTTCATACACAACAAATTTCCGTCGCAGTTTTTTCAGCAACTACTCATTGGAGATGATTGAGATTTTAAAACAATCTTTTCTGATGCATGCAATACGTTGGGATACATTTTTGTTCAAACCCAATGTAAACCTCCTGTTTGTCTGTGCGTCTGTCCGTTTTATACACAACAAATTTCCGTCGCAGTTTTCTCAGCAACTACTCATCACAGATGCTTGAAATTTTAGTACTCTCTTTGTTGAGACATGTTATATGATGGGATTTATTTTGATGTGAATTTGATGTCAACTTCGTATTTTCTGTGCATTTGCCCGTAATTGAACTTGTGTATATTAACATGATAGTGTTTATTCACATTAGAGCGGGGGTATTACTAGTGAGCATTTGCTCACAGATTTCTTGTTTGTTCCACTACCCTGTCTATGAGTATTAAGTAACAAAACTAAGCAACTGCTAAGTGTATAGTTATGATGATCAATGGTGCCTCTTTCAAAATTGTGAATGCCATAACATCTGGCTTAAAACATGAATCAAATTCAATCACTGGAAAGTTGTTGCCTAATGCTCAGGTGACCTATAAGGACCATGGGCCTCTTGTTTCAGGAAGCCCTCGCATCCTACGTAAGGAGAATTTATTTTTCAGAATTTCATTGCATTACTTATGATGAACAGTTACAAACAGTTTTACTAAGGAGTTTTACTTGTATTATAATGCGATATCCGATATATTAGATTCTTTAATAAGCTATCAAAAAAGTCTTATAAATCATTTAGTGCCTGAATTTTATATATAAAAAAAACACAAAAAAACATAGTAGCCTGCGTGGCGCAGTGGTTTGACCGTCTGCTCTAGAGTCGCTGAGTAAGAAATTGATCCTTAAGTCGCGGGTTCGAACCCCACTGTGGGAGTGGAGAATGGTCCATCGGATGAGACTGTATAAACCTAAGTCTCGTGTCGCAGTAGGTGCTGGCACGAAAAATACCCCTCCCTATTCAATGGCCCCGAGTACCGAATATAGGTCAAAATTTGTAGCCCTCCACCAGCAAGTGTTGGCGTCTCCATATGAGCGAAAAATACACGAGAGGGACGTTAAACAACATACAATCAATCAATCGTTTCATAATCCATTTCGAAGTTCTTATCTCATTGAAAATTACATTTCAAATTGCGAACTTTCGTGACAGTGAAAACAACATGTTAGAAAAAAATTGTCTATGTATTTTGTAACATTAACTTAAGATGTACTATCTCCTTGAAGTGTCACGCGTGTGGCGCAGTGGTTTGACCGTCTGCTCTAGAGTCGCTAAGTAAGGAGTTGATCCTTACGTCGCGCGTTCGAATCCTACTGTTGGATGTGGAGACCGGCCCTTCATATGAGACCGTACAGTTCGAGGTCCCGTGTCGCAGTTGGTGCTGGCACGAAAAAGATCCCTCCGTATTCAAGGCCCCGAGTACCGAGTAAATGTATAAATTTGTAGCCCTCCACCAGCAAGTGGTGGCATCTCCATATGAGTAAAAAATTTTCAAGAGGGACTTTAAACAATATACAACCAATCAATTTCCATTTAGAGAAAATATAACCTTTGTTAATTGAATTTCCCACCTTTTTCATAGAATTGTAAGAAAATCTGCTTGTACGATATGTATACGATACGATACAGTGTAGAAGTTTTTTTTTTCGATACGATCGAATTAGCAATACATATCGATACTATGGTTTCCGGATAGAGCAATTTACAAAAGCTAAACCTTCCACAAAATCTGGCAAACAAAGTCAACTGTCCAAACTTGAAAATTCCTATAATGTGAGACTGTGGTTACCTTTTTAGCTCATCTGAGCTGAAAGCTTAAATGAGCTATTCTGATCACACTTTGTCTTTAGTCCGTCTGTAAACTTTTCACATTTTCAACTTTTTCTCAAGAACCACTGGGCCATTTTCAACAAACTTGCCATAAAGTTTCCTTGGGTAAAGGGGATTCGAGTTTGTTCAAATGAAGGGCCACGGCCTCATTCAAGGTGAGTTGATTAAGAAATAGTGAAAATTTGATGGCATGTTTTAAAAATCTTCTACTCAAGAACCACTGGATCGGGAAAAATGAAAATAATGTGGAAGTATCCTCAGGTAGTGTAGATTCAAGTGTTTTCAAATCATGACCCCCGGCGATAGGGTTGGGCAACAATGGACGATGAAAGTTTTACATAAGAATATATAGGGAAAATCTTCTTCTCAAGAACAACAAAGCCATGATTGGTCATATTTATATTGAAGGATTCTCAGTTAGGTTAGATTCAGGTTGTTTTAAATCATGACCCCCGGGGATAGGATGGGGCCACAATAAATTATCTAATTTTATATAGGAGTATATCAGTATATAGGAAAAATCTTTTAGATTCAGGTTAAACTTAGATTTACTGAGAAAAAAAAACTATACTCAGAACAAAGTAGGGGGTCAACCCTCACCCCTCCCCGGCGTTCTATGTGCCTGCCTGATACATCTAAGAATGTTGTTCCGTAAAGCTTTGATCTGATCTACATTTTCTGATTGAACGACCAGGTTAAAGATTTTAGATCAGGTCCCACTTCCAAGTAAAGTGGAAGTATAAACCCTATATTGACTAAACTTAAATGAATAATAAGTCTAAGGATGTACACTTCCAGGTTTGTTTGGGATGCTGGATCATCCTTATAACAGCAGAGGTCCTGAGTCAGTCATCACATTCCCGATTCTCATCAGGGGCTAATGTTCACCGAACTCTGCTAGTCCTTGTGAAGAATACTTCCTTTTTTGTATTGATGTTGCAACTACCTGGTATTTTGTCCCCTTCTTTTGCATGACTATTATAAAAGTGTATGCTTGTAGGATTTTTCTAAGAATATGCTATTGTATGTGGTGCATATTTTAAGTTTTGTTTATTTTAAAGCTGCCTGGTCTTCTGAAAGAAGCTTTAGTATTGAGGACTGGTGGAAAACCCCATTAACCCTCCCGCAAACATAGCCTGCTAAAGAATCTCATATCTTTAACGCCAGCCATTAATCAGTGTTCACTGTAATCAAAGCTCCAAGGTAAATATTGAAGTCTTTTGTCACCAGTCTCTGACTTTGTTTCAGACTATACGAATATTAGCTCATCTGAGCTGAATCAAAGTCAAGTGAACTTTTCTGATGACATTTTGTCTGTAGTCGGTTTGTTTGTCTATCCATCTGTCTGTATATAAATATAAGCTTTAACATTTTTGTCTTCTTCTCAGAACTTCGCCAATTCTTACCAAACCTGCAACAAAGCATAATAATTATCCTTTGGTAAATGGGGCTACACCCTCGTTCAGAAATATATGTAGTGAAAATTTGATGGCATGTTTTAAAAATCTTCAAGAACTACTGTGCCAGGAAAGATAAAACTTTATGAGGAAGCATCTCAGATGTGTAGATTCAACTTTGTTCAAATCGTGACCCAGGGGGTAGGGGGAAACCACAAGGGATAATCAAAGTTGAACATAGGAATACAAAGGAATATCTTTAAAAATCTTCTTCTCAAGAACAGTAAAAGCCATAATTGGTCATATTTTTATGGAAGCATCCTATCCTCAGGTAGTGTAGATTTAGATTTGTTCAAATAACGACCGGGGGTATCAGGGGCGGGGTGGGGATTAGGAGGGGACTAAACACAATGTAAGTTCAATCTTAAAGGGAAAAAGCTACAGTTAGTCAAGGAAATATTCAAGCGTGATAAGATCGATTGAAAATTAAGTGTGGGATAAACTGATAATAAACTGTGTCATGGATTTATACCAGTTGTCTTTGTAAAGACAGGTTAAGACATTTCTCATTGACTGCCAGAAGACTGAATCTGTCTATGCACTCAACCAGATGTTGTTTTGAAATTAAAGGAAACCAAATACATTTCATAATGGATTTAAGATATTGCACTCGCTCATTCGGGCATACATTAATTCAGTCTTAACCTTCACAGAAAATGTTCATTTCATTTGCAGTAACCAACTAATCGTGCGATAGAATAGCACGTGAGGTTTACACATCCAGCTCCAGAAAAGCCTTTCACAGAGAGATAATCAGGAATTTCTCTGAATTACAGCAGAAGTATAGGTGTAATGAAGTCATACACTGTATCCTTCCTCATCGCCACCAGCAACATAACAAGATCATCGTGTGGGAGGGTTCCTAACCCTCTGAAGCATCTTCCTCTTACATGTATACATGCATATTTGAATGGAATACAGAATAGTTGACGATGTTATCTTCCATTGTCCAGTGTAAGCAAATTTCAAGAAGGCCTTTTAGGGGATCTTTTGACAATCCCCTTAGCCGAATCTCGGTCATTTCTTTTGATCTATTTTGACGGTTTTCAATAAATATGGACTCAAGGTATGGACTGACTATTCATGCGCCTCGATGAGCGAAGAGAACTTCACCATCTACAAATCATCACAAATCTTGCAGTGTTTGTATCATTTTTTCAATTAAATTTTTAACACGAACCAATCTCGGCAAAGTGCTTCATTTGAACGCACGGTTTATTAATCACTTTGTCCAATTAGACACGCTTTTCGTTGGAAATTAGAGACAATGAATTCCTTGTCGTCGGCGTCAATTATCATTGCATACAGTGAAGACTGTGTCCCTAACTCTCTGAGGCATCTTTCTCTTATATATGGAATCTGAAACTGCATGGAGATTTTCACTAAATCCAGAATAAGTGACGATGTTATCTTAAACTGTCCGGTGTAAGCAAAATTCAAGAAGGCCATTAAGGAAAGTATTGACAATCCCCATAGTCGAATCTCGGCTTTTTTAAAATCTATTTTGATCGTTTTTAGTAATATGGACTCAAAGTATGGACTGACTAAACATAATGCGCCTCGATAAGCGTAGAGAACTTCACCGTCCAATAATCATCAGAAATCTTGCACCGTTCATATAATTTTTTTTAAATACGAACCAATCTCGGCAAAGTGCTTCATTTGATCGCATGGTTCATTCTTCACTTTGTCCAATTAGACATGCTTTTCGTTGGAATAAGGAGACAGTAAATTCCTTGTCGACGGCGTCATTGTTCATTGCATACCGAGGAAGACTGTGTCCCTAACTCTCTGATCGAGGCATGTTTCTCTTATATATGGAATCTTGAACTGCATGGAGAGATTCACTTAATCCGGAATAAGTGACGATGTTACCTTCAACTGTCCAGTGTAAGCAAAATTCAAGAAGGCCTTTTAGGGGATCTATTGACAATCCCCTAAGCCGAATCTCGGCCATTTCTTTTTATCTATTTTGATGGTTTTCAGTAAATATGAATTCAAAGTATGGACCGATTGAACATAATGCGCCTCGATGAGCGTAGAGAACTTCACAAATCTTGCAGTGTTTGTATCATTTTTTTAATTCGAAAAAACTCGGTAAGGTGCTTCATTTGATCGCACGGTTTATTAATCACTTTGTCTAATTAGACATGCTTTTCGTTGAAAAATGGAGACAGTGAATTCTTGTCGTCGGCGTCATTGTTCATTGCATACAGTGAAGACTGTGTCCCTAACTCTCTGAGGCATCTTTCTCTTATATATGGAATCTGGAACTGCATGGAGATTTTCACTAAATCCAGAATAAGTGACGATGTTATCTTAAACTGTCCGTGTAAGCAAAATTCAAGAAGGCCTTTTTTTTAAAAAATCTTTTTTGATGGTTTTAAGTCAAAGCATAATGCGCCTGACAATCCCCTAAGCCGAATCTCGGTCATTTCATTATACCCCCCGCTTGAAAAGCGGGAGGGTATATAGTAATCGTTAATTCCGTCCGTCTGTACGTCTGTCCGTCCGTCCGTCGGTCTGTCTGTCCGTCCGTCCGTCTGTTACGCTTTGGGGTACTCATCTCTTATCCGCAACTCCTCTCATACCACTGAATGAAATTTGATGAAACTTTCACACAATCTTTATTACATATTGCCATTGTGCACCTCCTATTTTACATTTTGATCCGGCACATATTTTGGGTTTCCCGGCCACAGGAAAAAATGGACTTTTTCACCAGTTATAACCATATGGGAGGCGGGGGGTATCATTTAGTGAGCTCATCGCTCACAGTACCTCTAGTTTTATCTATTTTGATGGTTTTAAGTAAATATGGATTCAAAGTATGGACTGATTGAACATAATGCTTCTCGATGAGCGTAGAGAACTTCACCATCCACAAAGAATCGAACGTTACAAATCTTGCAGTGTTTGTATCATATTTTATACCCCACGCTTTAAAAGCGGGAGGGTATATAGTAATCGTTAATTCCGTCCGTCCGTCTGTCTGTCTGTCAGTCCGTCCGTCTGTTACGCTTTGGGGTACCCATCTCTTATCCGCAACTCCTCTCAAACCACTGAATGAAATTTGATGAAACTTTCACACAATCTTTATTACATATTGCCATTGTGCACCTCCTATTTTACTTTTTGATCCGACACATATTTTGGGTTTCCCGGCCACAGAAAAACATGGACTTTTTCACCATATGGGAGGCGGGGGGTATCATTTAGTGAGCTCATCGCTCACAGTATCTCTAGTTTAAAATTCGAACCAATCTCGGCAAAGTGCTTTATTTAATGGCTTAATTCATTCTTCACATTGTCTAAATAGACATGCTTTTCGTTGAAAAATGGATACAGTGAATTCTTTGTCATCGGCGTCATTGTTTATTGAATACAGTGAAAACTGTGTCCCTAACTCTATGAGGCATCTTTCTCTTATATATGGAATCTGGAACTGAATAGAGATTTTCACTAAATCCAGAATAGTTGACGATGTTATCTTCAACTGTCCAGTGTAAGCAATATTCAAGAAGGCCCTTAGGGAATGTATTGACAATCCCCTAAGCCGAATATCGGTCATTTCTTTCGATCTATTTTGACGGTTTTCAATAAATATGGACTCAAAGTATGGACTGACTAATCATGCGCCTCGATGAGCGTAGAGAACTTCACCATCCACAACGAATCGAAGTCACAAATCTTGCAGTCTTTGTTTCTTTTTTTAATACGAACCAATCTAGGCAAAGTGATTCATTTGATCACATGCTTCATTCTTCACTTTGTCCAAATAGACATGCTTTTCGTTGGAAAATGGTGACCGTGAATTCTTTGTCATCGCGGCGTCATTGTTCATTGCATACAGAAGATGGGAAAATTTAAGGACTCGATCCACGGCGGTATCTGATGAGTTGGGAATAAACATCTTCTTCCGTAAATGCAATTTGTAGAAAGGGCATACCGAACTTCAGGGCTTTTATTTATCTCTCTTTTATGGTTTTCATTTCCTACCTCAGGAGATGTAGCTTGTTTCGAAAATGTGTCAGACTTACTAATATTTGACACATTTTTGACTGCATTAGGGCGTACAATTCACCATGAATAAGTCCTGTGGGAGATTTTGAATAACTTATTGGTGTCTCTAGTGGCTGAAAGGGACTTTGGACTTCATATCCCTTTTTGAATCAGATTCGAATGAATAAGGAACGGGGAGTAGAGCTTGTTTCTCTCTTCTATACTGCACCTGCCATTCACAAGATGATGGATGTCTTGGTTGGATATGGGTACCAAGTCTTTTGGTCATCTTCTTTCCCCAGTATGTGGCGCAAAACTTTCCGATTCCGTTCTTCTTAAAGATTGTTGGGGTATATTCGTAAGAAGACGGATGAATACAGTTAAAACTGTGTCCCTAACTCTCCGAGGCATCTTTCTCTTATATATGGAATCTGGGACTGAATAGAGATTTTCACTAAATCCAGAATAGTTGACGATGTTATCTTCAACTGTCCAGTGTAAGGAATATTCAAGAAGGCCTTTAGGGAATGTATTGACAATCCCCTAAGCCGAATATCGGTCATTTCTTTCGATCTATTTTGACGGTTTTCAATAAATATGGACTCAAAGTATGGACTGACTAATCATGCGCCTCGATGAGCGTAGAGAACTTCACCATCCACAATGAATCGAAGTCACAAGTCTTGCAGTGTTTGTATCATTTTTAATACGAACCAATCTATGCAAAGTGATTCATTTGATCACATGTTTCATTCTTCACTTTGTCCAAATAGACATGCTTTTCGTTGGAAAATGGTGACCGTGAATTCTTTGTCATCGCGGCGTCATTGTTCATTGCATACAGCGAAGACTGGGTCCCTAACTCTCTGAGGCATCTTTCTCTATATATGGAATCTGGAACTGATTCGAGATTTGAAGATGGCAATTGTCAATTGTCCAGTGAGAGCCGAATCTTGGCCATTTTTTAAATTTTTTTTACGGTTTTTAATAAATATGGATTCAAACTATGGACTGACTGAACATAATGTGAGCGTAGAGAACTTCACCATCCACAAAGAATCGAACGTCACAATTCTTGCAGTGTTCATAGATTTTTCAATACGTACCGATCTCGGCAAAGTACTTCAATTGTTCACATGATTCATTCTTTACTTTGTCCAAATAAACCATACTTTTCGTTGGAAAACGGAGACAGTGAATTCTTTATCCTCTGTGTCATACAGTGAAGATTGGGTGGATAATGTCCTGAATGCGTGCCCGACTAAAGATGAATTGCGGGTAGACGTCTAGTAGGTTTGTCGATTGCCGACTCGTACAAGGAATTTGTTGACCAAGGGTTATGCCACCCCTCAGGAAAACACCAGTCTTACCTTAAAAAAGGGCAGCAAATACTAGATCTACATGCAGAATATTTGATGAGAAAGAACCATCAACATAAAGTTATGTTTTTTTTTAATTTAAAACCACGAGCAAATCAAAAAAAATATTAATAAATAAATAAAAAATAAATAAATAAAAATAAAATTAAATTAAAAAAAAAACATATAAAAGCATGAATTATATATACTTACTTGTGTTTGGGTCATGGATTTGATAAGTGTAATATTGAGGTGTCATATTAAAGTTGTTTTCTGTGGAGGCTAAATCTTCTCCAGAAGATGGGAAAATTTAAGGACTCGATCCATGGCGGTATCTGATGAGTTGAGAAATATCTTCCTCCGTAAATGCAATTTGTAGAAAGGGCATATCGAACTTCAGGGCTTTTATTTATCTCTTTTTTATGGTTTTCATTTCCTACCTCAGGAGATGTAGCTTGTTTCGAAAATGTGTCAGACTTACTAATATTTGCCACATTTTTGACTGCATTAGGGCGTACAATTCACCATGAACAAGTCCTGTGGGAGATTTTGAATAACTTGTTGGTGTCTCTAGTGGCTGAAAGGGACTTTGGACTTCATATCCCTTTTTGAATCAGATTCGAATGAATTATTAAGGAACGGGGAGTAGAGCTTGTTTCTCTCTTCTATACTGCACCTGCCATTCACAAGATGATGGATGTCTTGGTTGGATATGGGTACCAAGTCTTTAGGTCATCTTCTTTCTCCAGTATGTGGCGCAAAACTTTCCAATTCCGTTCTTCTTAAAGATTGTTGGGGTATATTCGTAAGAAGACGGATGAATACAGTGAAAACTGTGTCCCTAACTCTCCGAGGCATCTTTCTCTTATATATGGAATCTGGGACTGAATAGAGATTTTCACTAAATCCAGAATAGTTGACGATGTTACCTTCAACTGTCCAGTGTAAGCAATATTCAAGAAGGCCTTTAGGGGATGTATTGACAATCCCCTAAGCCGAATATCGGTCATTTCTTTCGATCTATTTTAATTTTACGGTTTTCAATAAAATTAATGTGGACTCAAAGTATGGACTGACTAATCATGCGCCTCGATGAGCGTAGAGAACTTCACCATCCATAATGAATCGAAGTCACAAATCTTGCAGTGTTTGTATCATTTTTTTGATACGAACCAATCTGTGCAAAGTGATTCATTTGATCACATGCTTCATTCTTCACTTTGTCCAAATAGACATGCTTTTCGTTGGAAAATGGTGACCGTGAATTCTTTGTCATCGCGGCGTCATTGTTCATTGCATACAGAAGATGGGCTAATTTAAGGACTCGATCCATGGCGGTATCTGATGAGTTGGGAATAAATATCTTCTTCCGTAAATGCAATTTGTAGAAAGGGTATACCGAACTTCAGGGCTTTTATTTATCTCTCTTTTATGGTTTTCATTTCCTACCTCAGGAGATGTAGCTTGTTTCGAAAATGTGTCAGACTTACTAATATTTGACACATTTTTGACTGCATTTCACCATGAATAAGTCCTGTGGGAGATTTTGAATAACTTGTTGGTGTCTCTACAATTCACCATGAATAAGTCCTGTGGGAGATTTTGAATAACTTGTTGGTGTCTCTAGTGGCTGAAAGGGACTTTGGACTTCATATCCCTTTTTGAATCAGATTCGAATGAATAAGGAACGGGGAGTAGAGCTTGTTTCTCTCTTCTATACTGCACCTGCCATTCACAAGATGATGGATGTCTTGGTTGGATATGGGTACCAAGTCTTTAGGTCATCTTCTTTCTCCAGTATGTGGCGCAAAACTTTCCGATTCCGTTCTTCTTAAAGATTGTTGGGGTATATTCGTAAGAAGACAGATGGTTTTTGTCCTATTTTTCCGATAACTTTTAAAATGATTTTTATAAAGAAATAAAACTTTCATTATATGATTGAATTGAAATGTTAATTTTCACAAATGCCAAGTTTTAATGAAACTAAAGATATTAAAAATCAAAATTTTGACTTAAGTCTGTTATCAGTTTATGGTCTTGGGGGCAGATCTGTTTTCGTCCGTCGTCGTGTGGTGTGCGTCGTGTGTTAACATTTGATCATTTTCAGCTTCTTCTCTGCAACCACTCAACCAATTTCCACCAAATTTGACATCAAGCATTTATTGGTGAAGGGGAACAAAAATTATGAATTTCATGGTTCCTCCCCCCGGGGGCCTGAGGGGTGGGGCCAAACCCACTAAATTAATGCAATCTTTAAAAATCTTCTTCTTTACTCCTTGACATCAAGCAGTCAAACTGTTAGCATGAATGTAATGAACATTGAGTCTTCTACCAAAATTGGGAAATGCATGGCACCAGGGTCAGGGGTTCTAGTTCTAGGGTGGGGCTCTATAAATTATATAGTGAAAATGCATTATTTGATTTATTTCTTCAAAAATCTTCTTCTCTGCTCCTGGGACTTAAAAACACTAAGTACATAGTTATTGTGAGGAAAAATGCCTCTTCCAAATTTGTGAATTTTATGGTCCTAGGGTCAGGGGTTCTGGTCTTAGGGCGGGGTTTTATTGATTATATAGTGAAAATACATTAAATATTTGAAAATCTTCTTCTCTGTTCCGTTCCTGCAATTAAATAAACTAACTAAGCACATAGTTATGATGAGGAAGAATGCCTCTTCCAAAATTGAGAATTTAATGGCCCCAGGGTTAAGGGTTCTGGTGTTAGGGCGGGGCTCTATTGATCTATATACGAGTATATATAGAGAAAATGCAGAAATTCTTTGAAAATCTTATTCTGTGCTCCCGGGTATTAAACAAACTGACTAAGTGCATACTTGTGATGAGGAAGAATGCCTCTTCCAAAATTGAGAATTTTATGGCCACAGGGTCAGGAGTTCTCGTGTAAGTGCGAGGATCTATTGATCATATAGAGAAAATTAAGAAATTCTTTGAAAATCTGCTTCTCTGCTCATGGGTCAGGCGCGTATCCAGAAATTTTTTCCAGGGGGGGTCCACCCCAGTCAAAAAAAAAAATCCAATCCCAGAAATTTGTTGACAAGCAAAAAAAAAAAAAAAAAAAAAAAAAAAACCTAAAATCCCCAAACGTCAAAAACCTATTTCGGGGGGTGGGGGGTGTATTACTGGTGACTTCTACTGCCTCAAATCTTTCACTTTTCATACCCATTTCACACATATTCGAGTTTACCAGTGGGTGTCAGCGTTTTCCAGGGGGGGTCCATGGTAACTTTTTTCTTGTTTTAGTATATACATTTTTTAACCTGGTACATTCCAGGGGGGGTCCTGACCCCCCTCTAGATCCGCGCATGTGGGTATTAAACAAACTAACTTACTTTATAGTTATGAGGAAGAATGCCTCTTCCCAAATTGTGAATTTTATGGCCCAAGGCAGGCCCAGGGTCAGGGGTTCTGGTATTATGGCGGGACTCTATTGATTATAGTGAAAATACATTAAATCTTTGAAGATCTTCTTCTCTGCTTCTGAGTATTAAGCAGATGAACTACCTATATAAAGCTATGATGAGCTTCTTGTTGTATAATAATTACAGTCCCGTAGAAAGCAATATCATTGGGGGCAGTATATATTCAGTCCCCCACCTTCACCCCTCCCCGCGGTTCGTACGGCCATGATGAGACCTACACACAAAAAAGAGCACAAGAAATATTATAAGAGAAGAAAGCAAATAAACAATAGAAAGCAATAGATCCAAAAGATAGATAACAGAGTCATGATAGAGAAAGTTGTCATACAGAAGTAGAAATTATATTACCATATATGTACAATGTACATTAATCATAATGATGACATACATGTACATAGAGATATAATTATGTACGCTGTTTTCATGCGAAAATTCCGAAGCCTTCGAAATAAAATAAAATAAAGCTCTTTGCACAACTAAATCATCTTGCATTAATCACATAAAAAGCGGTCATCTCATATGGCACCATTTAAGCGCTAAATACAGTCCTGTCCTAAATTTCTAAAAATAGAAAACGGTAGTAAACGGTAAATAAGCTCATAAACATCTATTTTATCTTGCAAGATTACTTTGCAATTGCAATGCACAAACGTTTGTGTGACTTTGTGAACTTTGATCCAATTGAAGTTCATAATTTGTGTATCAATTTTGCAAAAAATGCTAAATGAAGACGTAGAATGAAACTTGTCAATGCTATTTTTAGAAAATAGAATTTTGTAACGATACATGGGAATTCCCCGTATGTTAGAAAGCACGCAAAACTATTGGTTGTTTCGTACCTCGTGACTAGGGACTTTCCCAATATGCAATTTTTCATGGAGGTGTAATGGAAAGAACTACGACACGAGAAAATACTTGGAATTTTAGAAAACTGTTTGAAAGTATACCGTGTGTTTCTGATCCCCATCGTTTTCATGGGGGAGAATGACGATTGTGGACACCAATAATGCTAATAACAACGTCGATAACATGAGTAAGAGGGCTAAAACAAAACCAAAAGTAAGAGCGAGTGTAGGGTCTGAGATGACGCGGAAAAATGTCGACGACAAGGAGAGCGCCGACCGCATTGCTGCTGCGGAGGCCATGTCATGTCTGTCGTCAACGCCGTTCATACTGCCATCTTCAGAAACAATTTCCAAGGCTATGGCGGGCCAAAGTGTTAAACCGGATCCATCTGTAAACAACGACGAACTAGTGCACGCATCCACGTCTGTTTCCAAGAGGGGGAAATCCAGAAATCGTGGTCGCGGGGGTAAGCGTTCTCCTTCAAAACAAACCCATACAAATACTTCACTCGAAAGTAATACTGCTGTAACTCAGAGAAATGCAGTGGCATCAGTTGCTGAGATCTCCAAAACTAAATCAGTACCTCAAAGTACAGTTGTCACGTTAAATACAAGTACTAGTACATCAATATCACATGCATCATTAATAGCACAACAATTAAGCAATCTCGTTAAGATGCAGAAAGAAAAACAAGAGAATTCTATGCCATCACATTCCAATATCAAGTTTTCCCTTCAGCAAATGTTGGAGCTAAAAAAGGCCCAAGGCCACGAACAGTCGCAAACATCAAATAATGCAGTTCTAAAACTCCCTTTAACTGTGTCAACAACTGATTCAAGCCTTGCGCGTGAAGCAGGTAGTCCTAATTCTATTATAAGCAATGAAAGTATAGAATTGCCTCAAACGACTGTGGATCACATTTTGAACCCAAATAAATATGACACGCCGGAGGCATCGTTACCCCTGAAGAAGAGGCGGCTACAGACGTACAAAGATGGGGAGGTACCCCAGAAAGACAGTACTTCCCCCTCCCAGTCAGTGGTGGATCTGACCACAGATAAAGAAGACAAATCTAAACAACAGCAGGGTAATCATTTCAATCTCTTTTGTATACAATGTATATATAGGTACTTCATGCAGTTGTGAATAGCATTGTTTTTATTATCATATATATTGCAAAAAAAGTGAATATTTATTTTCAGCATATTTTATATAAATGCCAAGTGCCTGGAATATCTTCCTTAATGCTGAACACATAAGGCCTAAAAATAAAAATCATATATATATTTTTTTAATATATAAATTTAAAATGTATGAAAATGCATAAGTTAAAGTAATGATCATTGATCATTTTGATATCTGCAATTTTTTTTTTTAATTTATTAATTTACAACTTATCATCCAGTATGCGTTGAACTTTCCCTTAGCTTATTACCACTCCAATGATCGTGCAGATCAATAACAACTGTGCGACTGAAATAGGTATATCTTGTAAGCTTAATTTATATGGCAAGAGTCCAAAAATAGCAAATGTAAGGGTCAGTATATTAGATTGAAGGATGGGAATTTACCTACTTTGCCTCAACTTAAATCATAAATCAAGAAGAAGACAAGCATATGTACAACATTAGCTGCATTACCTTTTGATTATCTTAACAATATATGTAATAAATGAAAAATCATATGTGCTTGGATTTGGACAGAGAGCTTCTTATGTTTGTAAGGAATAATTCTAAAGGTTAACCCATGAGTGGGTAAATATTGAAGCCCAAAAGCACAGTTTTTGCTGAAGTGGGGTGAATGCCAAATGGGATTTTTAAAACTCTTAGTCATATTATATATCTGTATTTGTTAAAAAGATTTAAAATATTCAAAATTGAAAAGACTTTAAACAATGTCAGATGTAGCCTGCAAATTCACAACTGGTTATTGTCAATATTGTCAATAACCCAACCCCCTACCCCCTGATCATATTAGCTAGTTTATAACAGTATATAACTTAAACATTTAATACATAATGGTAAAATGCCACAATTTATTCTTCATTGTTTACATAAACAACTCTAACTAATTTGGTTCTATTTTAATAGCACACACATGCATATTGCCTTCCCTTTTTTATAGGCACTGCAAAAAAATTGATCGTCAAAAGTGTAAATATTTTTATTTAATCAATTCTTGGCCTAGCTGTTATCACATGTACCTCACAAAACACTTATGTAGTGTCAGATTTGTGTAAAATCAGGACTCTTTGTTGATGGTAGATACTTTTTTCAAAAAGTCAGAAAAGGTGTGTTTAACTGTTTATTGAGATTTTTATTCTCTCACAATTTTGTGATGAAAAAAAAATTAACTTAGCCAAAACTGTGTCAATTCCATAAATTAACTTTTTTAAAATACGGTAATCACTCATGACTGTGTCTGATAAAGTAACTTGTGTAATAGAATAATGTTTGATACTATTAAAGAGTCAGTTTGTGTGTATAATACCAATCCTATACTTTGTAATTGAGCATGTGTAAAATTGTAATAGTGTTAATACAAGGTCTGAATAATTAATAATTTAAAATAGGACTTGTAAAATAAAATTGAGCCCAAAATGGCTGGAGATGAAAACAAATTGCATTAATTGTGCTCATAGTAGATAACTAGGTATATCAGTTAACATTTACATGACCTTGGAAATGAATGGTGCTTAAAGAAAGGCATATATAGCATTTTCAACTTGGCTAATTTTGTACATACTAAAGTAGCCAGGTCACTTAATGCTTAATCAACTGATAATTTTTATCTATGGACTAGTACACAAAGTTTTAGAGAGCATGTGAATTTATGGGGCTACCACATGATAAAGACCAAAACCCCACTAACACGTGATCCATACAGGTAGAGGGATTCTATTTATAACCCGGATTTAAATATACACTAGAATGTATACATCTTGCCTAACCATCCGTGTAGAATTGATTTGTAGTACGGCAGTTCATTCTGAAAGCAATTTTTTTAAAAAATCGTTTGGGAAAACCAGATTTGCAACACAAATTATTTTTGAACGTTTTATCTCCTGATTTTGGACATTTAAACCAGCTGGCATAACTCGTGCATACCTTTGTATTCATGTAAATGACTCCTCTTGTGCAAAAAACATTTACTTAAGTACAACATAAATGTCATTTAAGTTCCTTTTCAGGAATGTCTAAAAATATAAATGATACACAAGTATAGAATTACAGAAATCGCGCCCTTCAAAAAATTGTCCTTTTGGGTTAAAGAGGTACAATGTATTGTTATTAAAAAAAAATTGCAAACTGATTTTTAATTAAAAAATTTCTACAGGAAATGCATTGTGTATGTTCATCAGTATAAAAAAAAATCCTATTATGTTTTATTGCAAATATTTTGTTCTTGTAGGCCTTTGCATATTGCTGTGGCTCAGGAAAACACTGTAATGGTCCAAAAATTTGTCCACTTAATGACCATATCCGGCAAGAGTGTGGACAAGTATAACAAATCACAGCAGGTAATAAGTTTATAAGTATAATTTTTAATAAATTACTTAGAGTGCAAGTAATTTATGGATAGAGATAAAAGCATTATATTTTTATTTTAGACTTTGGATACATGAATTGCAGTATAAAGCTTGCATATATATTATTCTTGTTTTTGCATACAGTATATACACATTTTTATGTTTTTAACTATATAACTATTGATTCATTTATTTTAATTAAACATGACAGCTGTAAGGCACATGGAATTCTGATTCATCCGACTTTTTCTATGAAATAAAAATATTTGGACCAATGGTTGAAGCAGCTAGTGCTTCATTGTCATGATTTAATGATTCATTAAGTAAATGTTGCTGCATTAGACTATAGTGATAAACAAATAATCAATAATTTTAAGTGTTAATTTACCAGGAAATTTCCATATTACTCTAAATTAAGGAGAATGTTAAGACTGAAAGACCATCTATGAAAAACTTTGAAGTGAAGTAATCAGTATAATGGTTATCTCCCTTATCACATCTTCAGCAGACTGCTCTCATATTTGACCTTTTATTATATTTAATATATTATAGTTTGCTCACCTGAGCTGAAAGCCAGGAGAAGGGTAAATTCTAAAATTTTGCTTCCACACTTAAATTTTCCAAAAGACAATTTTAATTAAAATACCAGACCAAAGGATTTGACAATTTTATATAGGAATAATATACTGTTGACATTCTTTTTTTTTGTGGGGGATTAATTTACGCTATGAATGCGGTCACAAAAAATATGTGGAAATTTGTCACAGCATATTTAATGTGCATTTAGAAATGAAAATACATTAAATTGATGAGGTTATAAAAAGGTACTTATATAGAATTAAATCGTAGGTATACTTGTATATTTTCTATGTATTATCTATTCATAATACATGTAGGTGCAAACAACGTCAAACTTGCAAAGATGTTTTAAGAATATACAGAATAATCACTTCATTCTCTGAATTTTATATTTTGTTGCCTATTAATATGCTTACATAAAATTTGATCTCCCCTCCCACAATTTGAGATAACAGCACGTCACACAACTATTGTTCTCAAGTGGATCTGATTACATAGATGCTAAGACCCACTCTCTACCATCTGCTCATACATTCTGAGAGAGGAACAAACAACAACTCTGCATGGGAGATTGGCGTAAGACCCATGTTTTACTGCAGTTTTAAGATACCTTTACCTGATTTAAATGGATTTGAACGCAAAAATTGGCTACTAATAAAGTAGCAAAACGAATCAAATCACCAAAATCAGTTACTTCTGAAAAAAAAATCACATTTATATGCGTGACAGCACAAATTTAGCTATTTAAAAAAAATGTCACTTTTTTACTCTTGAAAGAATCCCCGTTTCCCCTAACCTTGAACAAAGGTTTCTGTTTGAACGGACTGTGTGCATTGATCCGCCACCCAACAACAACAGGAACAGGCTTCAGTGTTGATAATTGTAGTAGATGAACGTGTGTATGAACTGCATTTTTCCAGTGAGTCAGTGTAATATTCAGAAAAAATATTCTTTATCTGTTTTTCTTTTAAATCGTCATTTCTAGTGAGATCCTAGTCGACAAGAGCATACTCCGTATGTATGTTGTTCTGAGCAGTACTCACAAAGTTGATCTTCGAAAATGCAAAATATGCACAGAATATAGTTGCATTTAAGAAAAGCCTTAATGATTTTTCTCTCATATATTTCAATGTGGGGTTAACTAAAAAAAATTTGACATGTCAAATATCCACATAATTTTTTTACCTGCAGATTAAATTGATATTGTGATCCCGTGGATTTATGATCCCCTGGAAAAAAGTAGGTCTATACAGTACAGCCTACTAAGGGTTATCATTCTTATCAGGTCACCAATAAACCTTAATTTATGTAAGATTTCTCGTCCTGATGATCTCATAATCTCTCTTGAGAAATATGTGAACTCTCAGAGTTTCCTTTTTTCCAGACCCCCCTTCACATTGCCATTGAGTTACAGTTTGACCAGGCTGTGTCGGTCCTCCTAATGGCAGGAGCTAATCCTTCGCTGGTCAACAAACAGGGGGACAGCTCCATACACCTAGCCATCAAACACAACACCATCAACAGTCTGGCCATGATGCTCATCAAAAGTCAACACAAGACAGATATCAATGCCAGGAACTTTGAAGGTATGGATGCTGAATAGTTTTTTTTTTCTGTATCTTTAACTCACATACAAAAAGGTTTGTCCAATCCAGGTTTTTCAAAGAGGGAATTTAATGTGTGCCATAGGGACAGCCTACATATACAACCTACCCCCTGTTTTCATGCAAAAGATTTTACTTAGTATTTAATTGTCCATCAAGAATTTATTACATTATATATTGCACAAATTATTAGCTGTCAAAGAAGTGGGTGTCATTTTAGATACCCTTAAATTCCAATTCTCTGATAAAGGATATTGTTCTCCTCTGTGGTATTAAAAGACCAATGCATGAAGGAATTTCTAGGATCATTATGAAATCATCTGCACGATTAATATCTCATGTACGTTAATGCCCCGTAGTTCAACCCAAAATCTAGAGCTATTGGAGATTACCACTGGGGTCCATAGTTTTTTACACTGTAAGATTAGAAATTTGAAAAATGAGAAAAATCTGGCTTTTGAAGACTAAAGTATACAGTAAGTTTAACATTGAATTTGATTTATTGACATCATATTGTTTTTCTTAACAAGTCAAGTGATAAACAATACATGTAGCTACCGCATGCAAAACAAATTCAATTTCACTCAGTTCCTCAAGTTCCATGGATTTGGTTTTTCTGCAGGCATGAAGAAAAGGTCTATTAAAATAGTAACAGAAACATTATACAGTATTACAATTCTATATATTTATATATATACCACCTGCCCACCCATTTTTTTATCGGAAGGTGGCAAGAAATTTTTTACCATTGTTATAAAAAGTAAGCGTATTTTTTTAAAGGGCACTTATATATACAAAACTTTAATATTCTAATTCACGATAATGATAAAAATTTTTGCACATAATGAAGAGAACAAGTTTCCATTTTCATAAACTAAAATAATACAGTGTTAAAACATTTTTTAAAGTTTCACAACATGTTTATAATTATAGATAAATGTTATCTAGCTAAGGATAGGTACCATGCTTTTATTCCATTAAAGCTCGTTATAAAATGTATTTTAATTAAGGCTTGTGGAGTGTCTTTTGACAAATTACAGTGTTGAGGACCTTGACTTTGAAAACAATTAGTAAATTAGGAGCACACTATGGAACCTGTATTTCCCTATACAAATAAACAAGCAGTTCTACATTTTTGTAATGTTATCTTAGTACAAAACCTTTCTCTTTAGCATTTTCTGCTTTCAACTTTAAATAGTACACTTTATTTTTATTTGGAAAATTCTTTAATTTAACGTTGAAAGAATTTAAATCTGTAAGGTTTTTGAAATTTTGTTGACATTTAAGAAGATATAAACACAAGGACAGCTGCATATTAGGCCTCCTTAGCATCAGAAACAAAGACAGACACACAAGATTTACATGCCTGCATGTCACGCCTCCTTAGCTCCTGATGTATCGTTTGGGGAAATTCTGGTAGAATGATCAAGAAATCAACTTTATCAGCTTTCAAAGAGTTATCACAGAGAAAAACAAATAGAAATGGAAATATTTTAGGATAAATGCCCAATAAGTCACTTGCCTTTTTGTTGGTCTAGAACAGGCATACTTTTTTAATCTATTGGTCAGAGACCAGAAGATCTTATGTAATATTAGTTAGGCGTCCAGTATCCATTTTCCTGTATTGTCTAAAAAAAATTTTTTTCTAAATACCAGTCATCCTACAGCTTTGGTCCAATTTCAATATAACTATATATAAGACACAAGAAGATCTCACTGAGACTTATAATAATTCCATAAAACTTTTTACACAAGTAGGGTACAATTAGATCCATTTAAATTAAATTAACTGTTTCACCATTGTTTCTATTAATTTTTCAAATATTCTTTCAAAAGGTCATTCTTTCAAATATTTTAATCAAAACACTTTTAAACTTTTCATACATAAGGAATAGAATAAGGGTCTTATTATTCTATTTATTGAATTTGAGTTTCAAGTCCAAATACTACCTCTCTCTTCCTTTGTTACTAGTACAAACCAACAGGCAGTGTTTCTCCTAAGAACCCGCTAACAGCCAATTAAAACTCTTCAGTTGATAAATACACTATTTTGAAATCAAAATTTGAAAAAAAAAAATTATTATAAGATACACATTTTGCTAAAACCTCAACACCTAAAGCGTTTACATTCAGTGGATCTCTGTAAACCTTTACCTTGAAATTCATTATATTAAGTTTGTACGAAATTTGGTTAAAATTGATTTTTGAATAAGTTGGTGTAGGTCTGTTTTATTGCATTTTTTTATATTCATATTAGTTTTGTACTTGATTGAGTTATTGGTTGCTGCTTTCCAAAGCTGTTGAAAAGAATACACAATCAAATATAAAAGGTTTACAGTATAGGGAAAACACTGATAGAGCTACAGTCTCATCTGAGACTTCAGATTTTCCAGTAGAGTTATCACAAGATTACTAATAAATTTGATAATTTGAATGTAAATTTACAAATGTCACTGAATATTTGGCCATTTTTATTGCAGTTCTTTAAAAATGTTTTTTAATAACACATGTAGAAAAACTTGATGTCGTACAAAGACCATGAAAAATTAAATTAAATTATCTGTTAAGAGTACAGGTATTATAAATTTGATGTTAAAAATCTTACGTATACATGTAACTTGATGAGCGGAATATCAAAACAAATTTATGTAACTGAAATTATCTTGGCTTTGGTGTTGGCTATGGTGTTGTTTTTATCACCCAGAACATGTGTAGGATAGCTAATACCTCTTATGCCCATCATATTTCAGTCAATGTTATGTGGAATAGGTACTACACTTCTCACGTTTACCTTCACAGGTTTAGCACCGCTTCATCTGGCTGTCATAAGGAATCAGATAGAAATGGTGAAGGTCCTGATAAGGTGTGGTGCTGATATCAACATTCAGGTAGGTGAAGAAGGAAGAAACTTTACTTGGAAAGGAGTGGAAGATAGGCCACAGAATAGACACTTCACAGTGTGTTTTTTCTTGGGTCATCCGTATAAAATTAAATTAATTTGTCATACGAGGGTTGATCCAAAAGTAATATCACAACTTTGATAAAATTGCTATATATTGACGTAAAGCAACAAAATTACACGTGATGAAAACTTTATTTATTTCAAATCGGACCTGAAAAATTCATAGGAATGTGATGTATACTTTCCAAAATATCAGATTTTAAACAATGTGCCTTTATGGTAGTCGCCGCACCTAAATACAACGTCATATGACGGATACGCACTGTCATACTTTTAAGCGTTTCCCCTTCGTTTCATTAAAAGATATTTGTGATTCGCAAACACTTTCACCAATTCTACCTTTTTTAAAGAATTCTTGGTACCATTATACACTCATTCTTTTCATAATGAAGCCCTCTGTCAAATGTTTTTGAACAGTAGCAGAAGACAAACTTAAAAATTCACATGTCACTCTATACGACTGTCTTTTTTGACAATGTCAGACACCACTGAACGTTTAAAGCATCCGATCTCCTATCTTTTGGTCTTCCTGTCCTGTGCTGATCATTCAGTGAGCATTCACCCGCCCAAAATTGCTAAAACCATCTATTAATTAAGATGTCTCTTTTATTTACATTCTTTATTCTGCAAGACTGATCAATTAACATAACTGTCGCTTATGATGATTCCCAAATTTTGAAGCAAAAATGTATTACAACTCATGGATCCGTTTTTTCCCATTTCAACAATTCTTTTGTTCAATTCAACAGAGTTAAACAACGATGTTTATGATCACAAATACCAATGTCGTAATTCAATTTTCATTTAAAGACTAAAAAATGACCAGAATTGTGTTTTTTTAAAAAAAATTGGGAGATTTGATGCTTTTTTAGAATCTTTTTGATGTGTTTGTCTTTTTCATTCTAAGAAAATATACACTTTAAAACGTGTCGTTCCGTTGTGACGCGGCGACACCCCCCCTATGCTCTGTTTTAAACATTTATAAAATAAATTCAAATAAACATTATTAATTAAATTAAAATTTCAATGTTAATTAGATGTATATTTGTGCTTCTTTTGGTATATTGTAATTGATAATGTGACGCCAAATATAAAAGATATGGACACTGTGACATTACTTTTGGATCAACCCTCGTATATGTCATTCCCCAAAGATGCAAGAATTGTCATCAGGCCATCTTTAAATAATGGTTTGTTTGTCCTTTCCCAACTGACTGACTAGAAATGCCCCAACTAAAAATTTTTTCCAACATCCAGAAAACAAATATATTTTTTGAAATTCGTTTCTAAGTTTTTCCATCCTTTTTATTACCGATTTTATCATAAAATTCAGAAGTGTTTTGAAATGAAATATACCCCCCCCCCACAAACATATAATTTTCATCCTGTGTCAGGAGAGGGCAAACAAACATATTTTCAAAGATCATCCCAAGGCCACCTTATTCATGCACTTGCAAAAAAATATTCTGAAAAAAGCATCATCATAATGAAATTGTATTTGCTGTAAGATAATTTGTAAACATGAGATGAGCATTGTGGTTGTATTTCATATTCAGATGACATTTGCAAATTTTCAGTTGCAACTAGCTAGCTTACTGTATACAGGGAAATTTTCGCCCCTGTTTTATTTTCACCCTTTTCGCCCTAACCTCAGTTGGGCGAATTTAAAAAGGGGCGAATTAAAAAAAAATACAGTAGGAATTCTTATGAATCGTTAGCTATATTCAACTTTATCAATCTCAACACCTTAGCTAATAATGCCAAAATTAAAATTCTAGCTAAAATTTTAGCTTATATACTAGAGATGTGCGATTTTATCGGTATACCGGTATATCACGATTTTTTGTTGGGTGATACGTATCGTGATACGGAGACCTAAATACATGTACAGGTCTTTAGGTACATATTATAAAGTCCAGAAATTATTCATTTATTTGTTCTATCTTTCAAATTACAATTCAGAAAGTATAAAAAATGTAAAAAGTGTAAAGAACGGCATCTTACCATGAAACATAATTGATTTTATATACATAAAAATTTCAAGAAAGTAGAGTTTTGTTTTTCTAGCATATTTTTAGAAAAATAATGACTTTTCATATAAAATCATTGTAAAATATGCTTTTAAAAAATTATCGTGAAACTGTGGGAAGAAATTGTGATATATCACGATATGAAATTTTTGGTGATACCCATCCCTATTATATACCTAGCATATATAACATATATAACATGGCAAAGTCATCCTGTAGGGTGTGCTGATAAATGCTACAGGGCAGTCCTTTTCAGGCGCAGATCCAGGAATTTTTTGAAGTGGGGGGAGGGGATAGTGTACACCCCCAACCCAAAAATTTTTAGACAAATTTTCCCAGATGCAGACATGAAAAGCCTAGGGGGGGCTTTTGTCATACACAGTTGAATTTTGGTATATCTCAAACACTGCTGTCTTGAATACCATGGATTTGTACAAGAGATGTGGAGGTCCCATGCAACCACTTATTCTTTAAATATTTGAACTTATCTTGAATCCACCATAGGCACTCCCTATCTTAATAGTTGTTAAAAAATATACAGCTACTATACTATATATATAAAATATATGTTTATAGTATAGTAGGTGTATATTCTTTTAACAATTAAGATGGGGAGTACCTACCTGGAATCCACGGATATATCAAAAACAACATTTGTCTGTATTAGAAAATTAATGTAAAATTTATCCTTTCTTTAGGATGGTAAAAGCGGAAGGACTCCATTGTTCCATGCTGTAGAAGGGAATCAGCTAAAATTAGTGCTGTTGTTCCGACAGTGCAATGCCAATCTAGAACTGACAAACTATGCAGGTATCACTGCTTTAATGGCTGCCCAGGCCAAAGGCTTCTCGGAGGCTAGCTCTATTCTAATGGTGGGACTGGACCCCAAGGCCATAATAGAACACAAAGAGAAAGAGAAGTTGATGATGCCAAATAAAAAGGTGAGAACAAGTGTACTAAGGAGAACTGTGGTGTGTGTATTCAAACTTATGCGATTTAATATCCATAAAGAAATATTCTTTAATAGATCTTAAAAAGATTAGCTCTGTAAATACACATTACTTTTGATGGTGAATTCTGTTTAATGCCTTTGGTAGAGAGCAGTTTCTGCTAAAATCAAGTACACTGTATATATGTAAATTGCTAAATGGCTTTCATATATACATGAATACATATATCCATAAGTGCATTAAATCAAAGCTGAAAAAAAAAAATTGTCAAAAATGGTACACACTTTGTATACCATATGTACAGTATTTCTTCAAATTTAATTATGTCAAAATATCTCTCTTTTTCAGTGGATGTGGGTGTGAGGAGGAACTTTACTACTATGAGACATGTTTTTGTTTTTTCAGATGCCGATCCCTAGGATACCAAGTAAAGCTCATCTGATTGTGAGTGGAATTCAGAGAGGTGTTAAAAAAGAAAACAATGATAGTGAAAATGAAACTAGTTTATCAAATACTACTGAAGAGACTCAGAATGATGCTAAACCTAAGTTAGAGGGGGGAGGAGCTAATCAGACACTGCCTGAATATATTGAAAGAGAGCAGAGAATGGTGATAGAAATGAAGAAAGACATGTCATCTATAAAGTCAGTTCCAATGGAAGTTGATGGGAGAGAAGTTGTGGAGGATGGAATAAAGCAGATACCTCCTCAATTAACAATGAACATTCCCATTAAAAAGGACAAACCAAAGCGTAACAAACAGAACAAGATGCTTTCTAAAAGTGAAAACATCCAGGGCGGGGATCAACAGACAACCTCCTCTATTGTAGTGCATCCGTCAGACCCACAGAAAGAGACTGTAGATTCTGTAGTAGAGGTTCAATTGATGATGTCCACTGCTGACCCAGTGGTGAATACTGCCAGGTCGATACCTGTAAGTAATGGTCCAATCAAATCTGCTGTTACAACAGAGAATGTAACCAGCATCAACGCTAGGACAGCCTCTTTATTGGCAGCACACCTAAAAAGTGTGAAAAATTCACTGACTAAGCAAAGCTCCTCCTACCCACTTAACCTCTCCTCTAATGGAAAAGAAGCGGGAAGTTTGGAAAAATCAGATAGCATGGTGTCCAATGGATCATAGCATTTTGTATAATATTTAATTATTAATTTTATATTGATTGTTTGTAATTTTGGGAATTTGCAGAATCAGCTTTTTGTGCTGAATAACAATGTACTATTTTGTCACTGACAGCTTTTGATTACTCTCACTTTTTTTAAAATGGTAAGAAATCACCCTCATTTTATAAAATATTTTGAATCAAAATAAGAATTGAAATAAAAAATTCAATATAACTGTGAACCATATTATTAAAAAATGTATAAGTTCTTCAGTTACATATTTTAAAGATATTATGAAGCATTATCTTATCGATAAAGCACATTCATAATCATGATCTTTGCATGTTCAATTTTTTTTTTATGTAAACCCCTTTGAGAAATTCTGTAGTAAAAGTAATTAAGTATGCAATAGGTTTTGAATTTTGGGAATTGAATAGACTTGACATAATTCACTAGATTAGTGGCTAATTCTGAATACACTCTAAATACCTAACTCTCTATTTAAAATGCCATGTAAGGGTTTATGCATTAAAGTTACTTAAAAAAGCATTTTAAACTCCAAAAATCCCTGAAATATTCATGATCGACAAGTTTTATTTTCCAGATTCGGAAAACATATTCATTTATGTTGTGAAACATCTTCTATGATTGATGATTTCATTTCAGCATCTTGAAGAGAGATATATATTTTGTTTTGCTTTCAATAATTGACTGTACATAGGTTGTAGATTCTAATGGGCATTACTGGTCATAAAGAAACCTCACAGGCTTATAATGTTAAGTGTATTTCTTCCTATATCTATAGGCATGCATTTAGCTAGAATAACAAGGTATATTTAAATGTAGATTTTTATATTAAAATAAGAATTTGGCTGAATGATACTGCCAGTGTTTGTATGAAATTTGCATTCTTTAAAATTTAATTTTTTGTATAGTTTGTTATTTTTATGTGTACAAATGTTACATGTTCAAACAGTCTTCACTATTAAATTATGTTACATTGTATTTCAAAATTATGAGTCTTTTATACATAATAGACATTGTTCTTATACCATGCGTTTGTTCTGGAAGATTTTGATGTCTTATCTTATTGACCAGACTTCATTCTATAGATTTATTTTGGATTCTCTTGTAAATTTGGATAACGGGGGTGCTTTTGATTGTTATTCAAAGGGAAAAGAAAAGTTTCTGATAAGAATTGATTTAACGAAATATAAAGGCCCAGGAAGCAAACGATTAAAAGTTATAAACAGGTTACAGTTTCTTTTTCAAATGTAGCTCAACATCCACGGCGAAGTTCATAAGGTTAAAAACAGTTATTGATACTAAAAGAAATGTTCTGTCAGAAAAAATACAAATATAATAATGAAATTCCTTGCACACACTGTTCAAAAGTTCTGGCAAGGCTCAAGTTTTTTTCAAAGATAGGTTAAGATCAAAAGGTCACAAATGTTGATCCCAAAGAAAGATACAGACACATGGAATATGCGTGAAATATTAAAGCTCGTGCCCAAATCTTCCACAAGTTTTGCCCAAGGTTAAAGTTAGGTAGATAATTTTTTTTTGCAGAAGTAGGTCAAACTACAAGATCAAGAGGTCAAATATGATAATGTTGTACTTAAGGAAATGTCTGTCACAAGAAGTATTCTTGTGAAATATAAAAATCTTGGCGCCAGTCATTCAAAAGTAATGGACAAGGTTAAAAGTTTTTGCTAACAAACAGACTAACGAACGAACAAATTAAAAGCTACATACCCCGAATCTTTTATATGAAACATATGGAGAAAACGAACAGTATTCAATATCAAAAGTCCATAAAACAATAAAAAAAAAAAAAAAAAAGGAGGAGCAGAGCAAATACGGACTTCCAAAACATCAGAGGTGAGATCAGGTGCCATGTAGGAGTAAGCATCTCTTGCCAACCATGCAGACCCGCCGTTTGCTCATTGTCATGATCGGGAAATAACAGAAGAATCCGTGGTCAATTCAGTGTATAAATAATGGACTAACAATTAGTTTGGAAAACGTCAGTCAGCATTTGACTCGATGATAAACTGTATTTGCTGACAAGGTCGTTGTATCGACCGTAGAACTTACGAAATGATGAATTTAACGAAACTGCTGATATTCTTGTTTCATCAACTTGTTTGCCCAAAATTTACCTTGTTATAGAAATTGCTCATACCTAGAGCATGCTCTTGCATATCGAATCAACTGGAATATATAAACTCCGTATGCAGTTGATGAAGATATATTGGTGCATAAGTAAGAGAAGCTGATGTTAGAAAAGTTAAAGTCATCACGTTAATCATAGAGCTTAGTTGTTAGATTACCATTAACGTATTTTTCAAGTAAAATATCCAAATATGAAACAGATGTGTCAGACTATGTGGTATCTTTTATCTCAAGGTCACCAGGATATATCGTGTCGACATAAGAATGGAAATTACCATTGTTAATTAACAATACGGGGATAAAATGATATAAATATATAAAAGGGGATTAAATCGAATTTTCATATCTTTAAATCAAACAATTGAATTGAAAGTTATTATTTAGAGCCAGTCATGAAAAGACTCGGATTTCATTTCTGCATACTAATAATTTTTTGCTTTAAATCACGATTCACGAATGTTTACATAAAACACGATTCACACTCTCCCAGAAGACCTCTAATAATTTAATTTGAACAGTAAACCTGCGTTTGGTTTTACACCTTGATTTTTTTTAACCATTCTTAAGTTAGTCCGATCCTTAGGTTCCTAAAATTAGCAATTAAATAATTTCAAAGGCTCACAAAAATATCTCTGAATTCTCAAAGTAATAATGTTTTTACCCAAAGTAATTCTTCAAAGTTAATCATTACAGTTTTTCATATTATATATTAAATAAAATTTCAGGAAATGCGAATAAAAATACCTCCTATGCATTTTCTAGTTGAAAATTGATTAACAAATATATTTTAGGATAGCAAACTATAGGTTTCCAGGCATTTGAAGAAAATGGCATAATTTTTTAAAATACTTATTCGGTACCTTAGTTCTTCTATTACTTCAATGATTTTACAATGCATATGAATTTAATAAACGTTTCCTATCATTGTAAAACACAATAAGACGCTTCTAATTTCATATAATGTCCAAAACATTGTTATCAAAGTCCAAATGAAAACAAATCTGATTTTTTTTAAATACTAGTATGTTGGTTTTAGATACTTTTACGGGGTACCGATATCAGCTTTTTAAAATACCGTTTCTAAAATTTCAAATTTTCAACGACTGAAAATGACCCCCACCCGTAGAAAAAAAATCATTTTTTGTAGAAAAAAAGCCCCGAGGGTCATTATTTTATATGTTAATCCTATACAAAAAATGACCCCCGTTGAAAAATGACCCATTTTACAGTTATCCAAAATTTAAAAATTTGAATTGATGCAAAGCATCAAATCGGCCCTAAAATATTTCATTTTAACATTTTGAAGAATTTTCAGAACAAATTCACAGGAATTTTTTCTTTAAAAATACGATTGTCATGTTCTATGCATGATACAAATCTTTATTTAATTTTTATTATGATCAAATGAAGTAAATGAATCCGTAAATATATAATATAAGATCTATCAAAATAGGATGTTAAAAAATCGTTGTTTCATTTGCAACTAATTAATGTTTTCAAAACAATATCAACTAAAGCCATTTTTCTTAAAACGTGTACAAGTTATTAATTATTTTAGGCACTGTTATTCATATCCGGAAACTCAATACGTTTTGATTCCATGTCTTATGCACGTTCATCATGGGGAGCAGTTCATGCAAGCAACTTTTTATAAAATCAAAAATCAATGAATATATTTTGAGGAGAAATAAAAAAAAATTAAAACCTAATAATGACCATTGAGACAAAGTATAAAGCGAATTTTTAAAACTTTTTTTTCGTAATTTTACTTACATTATCATTGGTAATTTGCAGAAATTATTTTGTTGAAAAACATTCTGATTATACATACAAGTACTCTGAAGTCGACATCAAAAATATGATTAAGTATCTGATTGACAATATCTATGTTGTTTTTGTTGACCAGGTCTTCCAAAAATCTACTGGAATACCCATGGGTACCAATCGTGCCCCGTTATTAACAGACCTTTTTTTGTATTCATATGAAGCAGAATTTGTGCAAAATCTTATGCGTGATAAGAAGAAAACACTTGTTGTGGCCTTCAACTCGACATCTAGATGTATAGACGACGTATTGTCAATTAACAATGGTAATTTTCATTCTTATGTCGATACGATATATCCTGGTGAGCTCGAGATAAAAGATACCACAGAGTCTGGAACATTCTTTTCATATTTGAACATTTTACTTGAAAAAGAAGTTAATGGTTATCTCACAAGCAAGCTCTATGATAAACGTGATGACTTTAACTTTTCTATAGTTAATTTTCCCTTACTCACGCAGCAATATAATACCTTCATCACCTGCTTACGGTGTTTATGTATCTCAGTTGATTTGATACACGTGTATACGAAAGAGCATGCTCTACGTATTAACAGTTTATAGCACGGGGTAAATTGATGAAGAAACAAGAATATCTGGAGTCTCTTTAAAGTCATCATTTTGTACGTTCTATGGTCGATACAATGACTTTGTCAGCAAAGACAATTTAACATTGAGTCAAATGCTGACTGACGTTTTTCATACTAATTGTTAGTTCGTTATTTATACGCTGAATTGACGACGGATTGTTCCGTTATTTCCCGATCATGACAAGGAGCACACGGTGGGTGTGACCAGTCGGCAAGGGATGCTCACTCGATCCTCCATAGCACCTGATCCCATCTCTGATGTTTTGGAGGTCCGTTTTTGCTCTGTTCCTATTCTGTATTTTTTTTATGGACTTCTGATCTTGAATACTGTTCGTTATCTCCATATGTTTTAATCATGACTTTTATGTTTGTTATCAATAAAATATATATTATTTAATCGAGGCATGAAAAAAGAGAAAAACATAAATTTTGCCATTATAATCATATGAAAGGTGGGGTTGGGTGCTGGTTATTATCTAGTGAGCTCATAGTTCGCAGTACCTCTAGTTTTGACTGTCTATGGGTTGTTTAGATACTTTATGTGTACATGTGCTAAGTATAAACATATATAATAAAATGGAATGGTCCTCTATTAATTTTAATATTGTGCTCAGTATGAAGAAAACGTTATAAAAATGAAATCAAATGTTCTGATTTTCATATTAAACACTCTACAAAAAATACACAGAAAAAGTAAAAGGGTGGAATAAAGCAAGATTTAAACTAGAGGTACTTTGAGCACTGAGCTCGCTGAATGACATTTTATTCATTAATATGTGTCAGGTCAAAAAGTAAAGTAGAAGATGCACAATGGCACTATGTAAAAAAGATTCTGCATGTGAAAGTCTCATTAAATTTCATTCAGCGGAATAAGAGGAGTTGCGGAAAAGAGAGGGGTAAGTCTAAGCGTAACAGACAGACGAACATACTGATCGCATATCACCTCCCGCTTTTCTAGCGGGGGTATAAAACTAGTAATATAATTTTGCTTAATTGTCTGTCAGTACGATGATTCTCCTTAATCGAAAAAACAATGTTCACCTAACCCTTTTGGTCTCGATAAATCTTTTACTGCTTTAGATTCTGAATCATCGCATTGACTTTAACATTATAGCGATAATTGTATAATTTAATGAGATCAAGATATCACCAATTTATTTACTATTTAGCTCAGGTGAGTATTTTGGCCAATAGGTCCTTTTTTGCCCCTAAAATTTTTTTAACTTTAATCCACAAGGGAGTCATTATTCTACGGGGTTCATTTTTCTTCACGTGGGTTATGCAAATTTTTAGGGTGAAGACACTTTTTCTACGGGCAAAAAATTCATTTTTCGACGTCGAATAATGACCGGGGGTCTTTTTTTGCCGTAGAATAATGACCGAGAGACGTCGAATAATGACCCGCAGTCAATATTCTATGGGAATCATTAATTCGTCTTTACACCGGCCCTTTCAGTTTACTATATGTTACGTCAGCATCTATTGTTCATTGAGGTCAGCGTTTGAATCCTTGGGTCCTTGGCAGTCCAATTCCTGATAGGGAGGTCAACAAAAACAGATGCTCGTGTATGTTTTCAATTTCAAAATGATAAATCACGAAGTTATGTGTACTTGTTCACAGCCATTTAAGATAAGACTGAGGAAATAGTTAAATTCTATTTCTGTTCCATTCATTCTTTCACAAACCCAATAAGTATGTAAAATTTTTCCTTAAAGGAACTTGGAAATAAGACAGAAGGAAAAAAGACGTGTTCATTCACAAAAATGAATAAAAATGGAGATAATGATTTGGCGACATTAAATTTATTACCAAATAATGATGCTAATCTAAAATAAAAAGAACATTGATTTATTCTTGAATTCTTTCGGTTTTGCTCCAAGATGTGTCACAGTATGTTTTTATTTAACTTGTTACGACAAATATTCTTATTTTCAATGTAATTTGACTATAAACGTAAGTCAGATAAATAACACCCCTTTTCCAAAACTATGAAAACTAAAAATCATTTCCATTTTTCTCGCAAATAGATTTTGATATGTATTAAACTTCTAAATTTTTTCTTATTTCGTTTGAAATGAAACATATGGAGATAACGAACAGAATTTAAGATCAAAAGTCCATAAAACAATACAAAATAGGAGCAGAGCAAACACGGACCTTCGAAATATTAGAGGTGGGATCAGGTGCCAAATTAATAATAGAAAAAAACCAAGGCGTTAAAAAGGCTTAATAAACTAACATTTTATCTAAATATGTTATCCCCTCCCCTTTATCCAAGTCTTTGGTCTTGGAAATAGGAAATATCATTGGGTCCCTCTGAGTAGCTTAAGTATATCTAGAATCAGATGTAATGTTACGTGAAAAACCGTTACTCCAGATAAAAAAAAGTTAGTTGCAATGTTACAGAACTATGTGTCCGCCAATTGCGAAAAAAGTTCCGTCAAAAGTATTGGCATACCTTTGATCGAGCAAAACGCTGAATTTTACATCCACTAAAGAATATCTCTACACGATATTGTACCTGTTTTTTTTTTTTTCACTGTTATTGGTATAGTATTTTTAAAAAAGCACTTTTTGAGAAATTGGACCATCGAAAGTTTCACCATTTGATTTTTGAAAATGACATCAATTGTCAAGATCATTCAAAATCTTAGAGACATTGCTTCTTTTTTCCAATTTTAAGCATACTTTTGATCATAGGATCTTTAAAAAAACTGTTCTTTTGAAACTATATTTTTTCAATTTATCTTTCTACCGCCAACCCTTGTTCTAGAGTTGCATGATCCTTTATATGTCGCGGATTTAAAAACCACTGCGGGACGTAGAGACCGCGTTCATTCGAATGAGACCTGATAAATCAAGGCCCCATGAAACAGTACATTGTGCATTGATTCTGGAAATAAAAAGGTCCCTCACTTCGTTCAAAGGCCGCTGTAACGACGAAAAGTGACCCCCGTAGAATATTGACCGGGGGTCATTTTTCTACGTAGAAATTTGACTCTCTGGTCAATATTCTACGTAGAAAAATGACCCACTTTTCTGTAGAAATCATGGCATTGGGGTCATTTTTCTCCGTGTGCAATGTAGAAAATTGACCCCGTAGAATAATGACCCCTTGTCATTTTTTGATGCAAAAACAATTCGTTTTAGAAGGAATATTCTTGTTTGGCGAATGCATACGGGTAATATCAAGCTGCCTTTTGCAAAGTGTTAATTTCTGAAAGCTTTTAAGCTAAAATAACGAAATCAAAGCTATAAAATACCTTACTTTAATGATACATACTGTTTTATCCCCACTAAAGGAAAACGTTATCAAAATGTTCTAACAAAAGGCTATAAGAGCAAAGATTCGAGATTTCATAGAAACGTTTATTACATTTCATACAGTAAGTTTCCACAGCTGCCATTTTAATCTTAAAAAGGTTCTTTCTAAATTTCCGCCAGAGTTCGTTTGTACCAAACCAAATCTCAAATCTCTGTGTGCGAAGACGCAGAGGACTATGGGTAGTATAGGTCATTTCTAGCTGGTGTCAGAAAAAAGTTTCCGTTATCAATCAATTATAAATCTCTTTGATTTTATCTTGGATACATAATTTTTCAAAAGCTTAACGTTTTTTATCCCTTCTTTTAAAACTGGCACGAAAAAGGGTTCCAGCTTAGAAAATTCGAATATTTGATTTTCTTTGAATGAAGTTTCAAAATTCTCTTGGAAAAAATAGGGATGATTTAATTTGTAAAAATAAGTACGAAATTAAATTGCCTCTGACCTACATGTATAATACAAGGGAAACAAAAAGTTATTAGCTCAAAGCCTATAAAATGTTTTTGTCGTTTGCTAGTGTCAACTAAACCTTAACAAAATGGGAGTTGTGGTAAAAACATGATTAACTTAAAAAAAAGACGTGCTCGTCTTTCCAAAATGGGCGCATACATTATCGTTTTGTCCGTTCTATCATGTTTTCTACCAATAGAAAAAAATAACAAATTTTGAATGATGAAAAAGTTGTTACTTTACATGTTATACTTATGCCCCCGTAAACGAAGTTTCGAGGGTATATAGTTTTTTACCTGTACGTCTGTCTCTTTGTATATTTGTCTGCAAAAACTTGAACCTTGCCCATAACTTTAGACTGGGTAGGACTATGGCTTTCATATTTCACAGGTGTATTTTTGTGACAAGACCTTTTTTATGTACAATCAATTTTGACCTTTTGACATTGACCTTGGAGTTTGACAAACTTTTACACAAGAAGGTTATGGAGATACGAACAGTTTTCAATATCAAAGTCCATAAAACAATACAAAATAGGAGCAGAGCAAACACGGACCTCCGAAACATCAGAGGTGGGATCAGGTGCGATGGAGGAGTGATCATCCCCTGCTGACCGGTCACACCCGCCGTGTACTCTTTGTCATGATCAGGAAATAACGGAAAAATACGCCGGCAATTCAGTGTATAAATAATGAACTAACAATTATTATGAAAAACGTCAGTCAGCATTTGACCCAATGATAAATTGTATTTGCTGAGAAGGTCATTGTATCGACCATAGAACTTACGAAATGATTACTTTATACGAGACTGCTGGTATTTTTGTTTCATCAACTTGTTTGTCAATAATTTACCTCGTTTTAGAAATTGTTCATACGTAGAGGATGCTATGGCATATCGAATCAACTGAGATATACCGGTATACATTCCATATGCAGGTGATGTAGGTATATCGCTGCATAAGCAAGGGAATTTGACGATAGAAAAGTTAAAGTTATCACATTTATCATATAGCTTGGTTGTTAGATTACCATTAATGTCTTTTTCAAGTAAAATATCCAAAAATGAAACAGATGTGTCAGACTCTGTGGTATCTTTCATCTCAAGCTCACCAGGATATATCGTATCGACGTAGGAATGAAATTACCATTGCTAATTGACAATACCTCGTCGATATATCTAAATGTTGCGTTGAAGGCCACAGCAAGTGTTTTCTTCTTTTCACGCATTAGAATTGCACAAATTCAGCTTCATATGAATATAAAAAGAGATCTGCTAATAACAGAGCACAATTGCTACCCATGGGAATTCCAATAGATTGTTGGACTACCTTGTCTTCAAAAACCACATAGATATTGTCAATCAGTAACTCAAGCATCTCTTTCATGTCAACTGCGGAGTACTTGTGTGTGTAACAAGAATGGAGTTTAACTAAATAATTTGGAAATGACCAATGACCAGGTAAGAAAATTTAAGAGTTCCATTTTTATTAAAAAAAAAAAAAAAGCAGCTGTCAATGATATCAAAATTCCTGGTTCACACCACTTTTTGAATATATTGTTGCGCAGTACTCTTGAAGTTTTTCCTTCACTACTGTCAGTATTTTACTGAGGAGTAACGAAAGAGGTTTGGTTGAACATTCTGGAACCCGCAATGTGTCTTTGTTTGGAATCCAATATATATATATATAGGATAATTCAAATTCATTTTGGCTCTGTAGAATATTAAAAATATTTAAAACTGACATATAATTTTGAAGAATTTCTTCCTTAGGAAGGGAAGTATGAGTATAAGTAGAATTACTACTTGTAAATTAAGTACAAATTCTTCTAAAATACAATTTAATGAGCCTCACAAACGAAGACAATGTTGTTACCTGGTTTGGCGGCAGGGACCAGTACGTACTGATCATGTAATCTATCTAATCTTTTTTCACTTCTGGATTATTTAACACAGCATAGGTGATTTTCATATTGCCCCTCAATCTTTTAATACGCGGCTTTAACATGGATCTGATACATTTAATACATTCTGGGAAAACATCTACAATCCACACTTTTACTTTTGCATTAACGTTTGGACGGTATGTGCTAGGACTGTGGAAGTAATGGCATGACTAAGACTTCCTTAATAATTTGCAAAGGTAGTGTCTATAAAATTTCAGAAGAAAGGGGTTGTAACAGCAACTATTGGTCAGGTGTCTGTGGGCTAAAAAAAAGTGTTCACAAGGGATTTTTAAGTTCTTTTTTTAATTTTTAGATATCACTGAAGGTCGAACTATTATTCACTCAGATGTATTTTTTGTGCCAGTTTTGGAGGAAATTTTTAATATCATTATAAGAACGTTCTCTATGTGTATGGTATTTCCTGTATATAAAGGAAAAAGTATATTACTATATGGAAGGTAGTTAAAAAGTGTATATTTTAAAGCAAAATAATGCATACAGATGTATATGTTTTAAGGTAAGAGCTAAGGTAATTGGATTTATATAGTTAAATAACGTTGCTTTTCTTGCTTCTGTGCTACGTTTTTGGATTTGTAAAAATTTTCAAAGTTTATAGTTATCAGAAACATATCATGTCATTTTCGGAATAAAACCTTTAAATGATAAAAAAAACACCCAAAAAATAATCATAAATTTATGCTCCTCAATGAATAAATATTCATTGGGATTCTGCAAGCCAAAAATATATCCATACCAGATAAATTGATTGTGATGCTACTTTAAAGATATGCAATTGAATGTATGTTGGAAAGGATTAAAGTACATAAAAAAATTCCCCTTACTTGCATTTGAAAGTATGAAAAAATATCATGAGACACATATACAAGGTTTTATTGTATAAAAAAGTAGAGTCAAATTTCTATGGGGGTCATTTTTCAACGTGTGTGGAAAATGTAAATTACTGGTCTGGAATGTTTTTCTACAGTCGAAAAATGACTCTACTTGCCGTAGAAAATTGACCCAGGGTCATTTTTCTACGTACAAAAATGACCCCCTGTATGTATAATCACTTTTCGTCGTTACACCGCCACTACCGAGTATACAGGTCTAAATTTCCAGCCCTCCACCGACAAGTGGTGGAGTTTCAATACGAGGACCATTAAATGAAATGTCGGGAAAAATACATGCATTTTTCGGTGATTATGAGATTTTTATAGTACTTGTAGACTGTAAAAAAAAAAAATAAAACTAAGGGCTCCTATATTTATTGTCCTAATTAATCTGCATGTTGCATTACTAATTAAACTACATGTAGCTGAAGAACTGGCGTTATGGTTTTATGTTTTAGTCTTTGACCTGAGAGACTAAAATGAAGAAAAAAAAAACCCCGCTACAGTTCTGCAGCTATTACCGTCGTTTGAAAGAACAAAAATCTGAAAATGTTCGTTAAACAAACGAATAAACAACCTCCAACACCTCTTGCATAAAGATCCTTCTTGTTGCTTTTACTCCCGGTTTCTCACGACAATGATTCAACCTACCTATCCGCCTACATTTTGGAACCATTTATTTCAATATAAATGGCAATGTGGCCATAAAATCTTTGTTAATTAAATTAATACAAAGAACAATTCAATGGTAATTGATGAATTATCTTAATACCAGCGCTAAACAGTACATTATCCATAATTCCAGATCTTGAAAAAAGGGGGATAGACAATATTTTCCATTGAAATCGGATGTTTTAAAAATATTTTCCGTTTTCCGTTGATTTCTATAGTGAAAAACACAAGTTTTACCAAAATTTTAGAGTTATCTCTCTTTGCTTTCCCAAATAAGTAATGTTTTATGAAAATCCATATAATTATCTATAAAAAAATATAAAAAATTCATCGAATATGTTAACTTTTGAAAATTGACTTTGAGGTAGGCGGGAGAACAATACTATTGTTCGCAATTCTTTGACGGCCCCTGTAGAAGTTTTGCTCTCTCATGAACCAACAAAAATAAAATGTTTCGTCTTTGACCTCTTGAACAAAGATTGAAAGCTATTTCAAATTCAATTGACAATTTAATTCATAATTTAAATTTAATTAAGGTCAGATAAATGGTTCGTTACTTTTTTTCAACAATTCATTTTTTATAATACTATTTTTGTGTATTTGTGATCATGATTTAATAACAAATGTTTAATTAAAGTCAGATAAATGCTTCATTCCTTTTTTTTAAAACAATTTATTTTGTTTATAATACTTGCATAATATTTTTTTGCAACATATAAAAACATTTTTATCAACACTTTTTTCATCAATGGTTTGTTAAATTTATCCCGGACTTGATGAAATGCAGCAAGCTTCTTACACAGTAAGTTTTAATTATCTTGTAATTTCAGGTTCATTTTAGTCTGCGTATATTACCTTTTCATATTCTATTTTTAGGATTGTGCATGTTTAACATGTTTTTTTGGAATGTTTAGGAAGCCAAAACTCACTCTATTGAGTTATGCTATTGTGCTTTTAGTTGTTATGTTTGTAACTGTTTTATATGTTTTTTTTCTTGGCTATTACTTTTTCTTTTATTAGTTACATAAAAATGACCATTCTAATTTTAAAAAAAAACTTTTAACAATAAGTTGTGTTTTCTAGTGTCACTCAACACACTTTGGCACAGTTATCCATAATTAAAGTTATTTAAAGTAACCTTTAGCACGCAGTGAGAAACCTGACGGTATTCATGAAAATACATTTGAATGGGTCTATAAAATAGATTTAATTATTTCGAAGAATATTACGTATTTACTTATTCGGAAACAGTTTCAATTTACATAATGTTGCAATTTTTTGAGCTTTTCAAACATATTTTTTTCTTCTATAGTATTAAAAAAAATCAATTTTTTCATGTTGTAAAATAAACTAAAAGAAAGGTAATCTGTTTCCCTGGCCTTACCATAAATCTGCACAAACGAATCATTTTGGGAAGGCCAGCGAAACAGGCTAAAAGAATTTTTAACATTGTCAACCATGTGTTTGACTAATCTATTTTATTATTTAACTACCGCATACTTAGTCATTCAGTGACCACCGTGGAAATAAATATTTAGTTTTATACTAATATAGGCATTTTTTAGGATCGCATTGTAGGTAAGAATAAAGATGTATGCAATACTTGGTGAATCGAAAATAATAAGTATCAGGGTAAAATGATTTTTGAAACAAACATTATAAAAATTGATAATTCAAATCCCATATTTTACAGGAGATATTTGTGGAATCATCAATGTTCAAGGGGAACCAATATCTTCGTAGATTTCGTGGGTCACTCTTATCCACTTCTTCTCCAAAAATTAATATCCACAGAAACAATTATTTTGTCAATATATTTTTATTCATTGATTCCTAAAACATACGGGCTATCCACGAATTACGTATCCACCAACCAACAAAATTTTGCTTGCCAACATGCACGAAAATTGACCCCCACCCCGAATTAAAGCGATTCCACATTAATAATTACCATAAAATTTTTCTTACTATATACTTGATTACGATTCTTAGACCAATCTATTATGGTTCAAATCCTTGACTAAGACACACCCATTCGCTTTCATAATAGGAGCGAAATTCAATTTATGAATTCTTTTTAAGTTATTGAATCAGCAAAGAATAGTGTAAAAATTCATTACATTAAATTGGTTTGTATCAGAACAACGTGATATGAAAACCAATACTTCGTGATCATGACTAATCATGCAGCATTTAGAAGACAGGTCAAAAGCACATTTACCTACGACAAACTACTAGTATCTCCATTGGGGTTGTTCACATCAGTTTCGGTACCACTCCTAAAATTTTAGTCCATGCGTTGTTTAATTTGTTTTATTGACTGCCAATGAGCAAGTTAAGTTATTTTGGATATATTCATGGAATCTGATTGATTTTAGATCTCTATAATGATTAAGTTTACTTATTTTGTACTCATATTCGTTAATAAAGTATTAGTGGTGTCGGTCACAACTTATCACGTAATGAATATAACGTCCGAATTTTGTTGCAACACATATGGTATTTAACAAATGTACAATATTTAATTGCTAGTTCTTTTGTCATTCAGACGCGAGCCGTTTTAGATATCTAAAAAGGACTAAATTAACCTGTTTGTTTTTTTTTTTTTACTTAAGTAGGATTCCCCTAAAAAAGATTTGTTTACATGAGACCAAAACAAGGGTTAAGGACATACATAACGTATCTTACCAACTGATATTTTTTTTCAAAATATTCTTAATATCAGATTATAGTGCCATCAAAAGTTCATAGGCGTGCACTGCCAATAGTTTTGAAAAGATATCAATTAATGAAAATTCTTGTATACTCAGTAATTCAAAGAAAAATACTCGTATACATAAATTACTAAACATATATTTTAGGTGTTTTTATTTATACATACATACATTAAAAATAGAGCACAGTTCCTCTAAGTATTGGAACTCATCAACTCGAGGGAAAAAATAATAAAATCCAAACTATGTTGTGTTTGTCTTTAATTTTCTCAAATGTACGTCAAACTGTAAGGTCAATGTCATGAGGCAAAAAGGGTTAGAACCAAAAAAAAAAAAAAAAAGAGAGAGAGAGAGAGAGAGAGGTGAAGTATTATTTTCAAAAGTAGGCCATCCTCCAAGATTTAGGTAATTGAATAAAATTAAAGATACGTGTACATGTAATTGAGTAAAAAAAAACTTAATGTACCCAACAAAAGGTCTTGTCCTTGTCACAAGAAAAACACTTGTGATATAGTGAGGCCTAGTATTTATTTAGCGTTAAAAAGGATTGACCAAAGTTGATTTTTTCAGAGTAGATTAAAATTTCAAAGTTGTTATCAAAAGAGGTCTGGTCAAACGGAATTACATATATGTGAAATATCAAAGCTAAAGCACAAACCGTTCTAATGACATGACCAAGGCAAAGTTTGGTAAAAACTTTGCAAAAGGTGGTCAAACTCCAAACTCTAAAGTTAAGCCGTAAAGTCGAATTAAATAAGTATCTGAAGAAAGTCACATAAAATACTCATGGTAAAAAGCCTTATATTTAACCGTTCACAGGTTCAGGTTTCAAGACGGAAGCATAGAAAAAAGCACGAACAAATAAAAAAAAACCCACAAAGCGTTACCGTATGAAAAAAAACAAGGAATAAAAAAAAAGAACCTACGATATCAAAAACAAAAGATAATTTTTAAACCGTAAACAATAAAATGTAAGGTTTTGAGGTTATTTCCTTACAAAGAAAGTTATACAAAAACAACACATTCAAAGAGAAAGGTGAACATTTTCAAACATATCATGAACTCGGTGTAATATGTATAATATTCAAGTTAGAAGGTAATTGATAAAATTTTGTTCTTATTTGAAAAAAAAAACTTTCTTAGTTTTCATTATACATAAAAATAGGTCAATACATATGTATAATATTCGAGCTAGAAGATAGCTGTTAAACTTTTGTTCTTATATAAAAAAAAAAGAGAGAAATACTCATTTTCATTACATCATTTTTATTCCTAAATGACATTTTATTCCTATTCATAAAAAAAAACCAAGCCACTTTCTGACTTCGTTCTCAAAATGACACGACTTTGCGGGTAAAATTATTCTGGAAAGTTGTCATATATAAATTTCTAGAATGTCATGTACAGTCAAAATAAAATAAAATCTTAAGTCGTGTTGACTCTTAGACAATTTGTATACTAGTAAAGATTCAAGTCCATCTGGACTGTAACATTTTTTTAAATTCAAGTATGTTTGCTGTACCAAGAATTTAACTAAACAACATGTATATTTTGTTAATTTAAATTACAATAAAATCGAAAAACGATATCCTTAATGTGTTTTATTTCCAGCACTTTTTGCAATGAAGAACTGTTTTCACAAAGTAATGTATATAGATCATTTTCGTTCAATAAATAATGCAGCATACGATTTATCATAAAAAACTCAAGAGCACTTTATTTTGATTTCTCTCAGTCTACAAGTAACATTTAAGAACTCATAAAAACGAAATCTGCATGATTTTTCGCAAATAAATTAACTTTCAAAGTAAGCATGGTCAGTACACTGAGTTGAAAAAATAATTTAAATTAATTTCTGCTAAGAAGATGAAAATGAAACACTTAACAATGTTTCATTACAAGAATCGCCGAAGACCCAATCTGAAGAGTTATCTCTCTGATCCAAGTATCAATGAACCTTAACTTCAAATCTCTGTAAAAGCAACTTTAAGAAAGTTTTTGGGTTACACGTATGTGCAGAATTTGACAAATATGTTCATGTTGTTGCAAAATAAAAAATAATACTTTTTTGATGTCTGACAATTTTGACATAATTCACGTTAAGACTGCACAAGAAGATATATTTATGTTTATCTTATTTATAGTATTTTATAAACAGTGTTGTCAGGGGTACTAAAATAGATACATGTACAGTTAAATCGTCTTATCTCAAAGTATATGGGACAAATATTACCAGAGTTATGGCGAGCACTGGGCTCACAATATGATACCCCTGGCCTTTCATATGGTTAAAATGGCAAAGTCAGTGTCTTGCTGTGGAAGACCCGATATAAGTATAAGGTCAAAAAGTAAAATAGGAGATGCAGAATGGCACTATGTTATAGATAATCTGTGAAAGTATCATTTAATTATATTCAGTGGTATAGTGGAGTTGTAGATATGAAATGGGTACCCCTCAATAATGTAGGAAGAATGGCAGTGATTATATTTTGCTATGGGAAACCCGAAATTGTGTCCGATCAAAAAGTAAAATAGGAGGTTCACTGTTACAACGCACTTTGAAAAATTACGCACTTTGAAAAATTTTTTCAAAGTGCGTTAAATTTGGGACCAAATTAAAACACTTTGAAAAGATGAAATTTGTTTTCAAAGTGCGTTTGTATCGACCATATTAACGCACTTTGAAAAAAATGTGTATGGCTTGGTCAATATTTTAGCAATTCTTAGGTATGATAACCAATTGAACCTGTTTGATAACTTTTCGGTGGTGAAGTCACTTTAAGATGTGAAAGTAGTGATTTTGATTTTTCCACACTTTGAAAATTCTTTTTCTCTTAAATGTTTTAATGAACTTAATTTTTTCCAGTTTGCATGCATTTTATGTAAACTAAAATTTATTGAAAGTTTTCAACGTTAATCAACTTATACCAGTTTTGCAAATACGTACATGTACATATATTTGAGTGTAGCATAGGCATCAGTACCGGGAGGGGGGGGTCTTAGGCACAAAAATGTTTTTCAAAGATATGCATAATATAGGGATTGAAAATTGGGGCTTACCTTTGGGATGGGGTGCAGTCCTCTTGCAATTTGCTACCAACGGCTATGTACAATACATGTATAACATTAATAAAAAAAAGAGTCGGGCTGCGTTTCCTTCTACTCGTCTTCTCTTTGTTCTCAATGAAGTTAAATGAGTACATGTGAATTAAAAGTTTTTCGAAAGATAAAATTATTATGAATTGATTCTCTCAATTACTGGAAAAAAAAGTATAGAATTTTTTGTTTTATGCATATTTTTCAAACTGCGTTAAATGTCCCCATGATAAAAATGTTGATGTACACTCTTAACGCACGTTGAATAATTTTTTTTCAAAGTGCGTTGTGTCCCAAATTTAACGCACTTTGAAAAAAATTTTCAAAGTGCGTTGATTTTGTGCCAATTTTAACGCACTTTGAAAATTTTTTTCAAAGTGTGTTGCCACAGTGCACAATGTAACAAACGTTCTGTAAATGTCTCATTAAATTTTATTCAATGGTATAGAAGGAATTGCAGATAAGAGATGGGTTTCCCAAAGTGTAACGGACGGATTAACGTACAGATACACGGGCGGACAGCCCAATTGATTTATACCCCTTGCTTTTCTAGTACATAATAAAGAAATTGAGATATCAGATGATTTAAAATAACCTTGAAATTAAATTAGACCCTAATTAGATCCCCAGGGTGAAAAAAAATTCTGAAACGTTATTGAACATCTTCAGGACACCACCAACATTCTTCCAAAATGTTTATTATACTGTGTAAAATGTAAGTTCGGGGAACCGGGGGGGGGGGTACTTTAAAAGAAACGTAATTTCCTACCCCCATTTGACCACCAAGGTGAAAATGAACCTTATTGCACATCTACAGGACACCACCAACTATCTTCCAAAAGATGATTAGGCTATTGTGTAAACTGTAAGTGGAGTTCAGGGAAGCAGGGACTTTTCGCAAAAAAAAAACCCGTCATTTTTCGACCCCCATTTGACCCCTACGGTGAAATAAAAATTTCGAAACCTTATTGCATATCTACAAGACACCAGCAACCATCTCACAAAAGATGATTAGGCTATAATGTAAATTGTAAGAGGGAACCAGGGGCTTCTTGCATAAAAAAGTCTACCCTATTTTCTACCCCATTAGACCCCCGAGGTCTTCTTTTTAAAAAGTTTGCTGGCTCTTTATCGACTCAATGTAAAGTTATTGGGTCGGTATGTAGATGGGAAATTTCTTTTCAGAAAATTTCAACATATTTGTTGACAGGATAAGAGAAATAAAAAGTCAATTTGTCAACCAAACAAATTTTTAAAGATTGCCCGAGTTATTTATTGTGTCGAAACAGTCTAAAGCATGCTTTAAACAATGCAAATATGTGAGGAGGGCATGAATAAGATCCCTGGAAATTACAGAGGTGCCCTAACTAAAATTTACTATAGTTAACTATAGTAAAAACTTTGATACTTTGATTTACCATGGAACTTTACTCTAGATTTTTTTGTTGTTGAAAATTTAGAGTCTGTTTCTTAAATTCTATACCAATGATGTAATGTTTTTATAAAATATGAAAATAAACAAGAAAAACTTCTCATTAATACTATTACTCAAGAAATTACTTGAAGGAATTTAAATATATATATATATATATATATATATATATATATATATATATATATATATATATATATATATATATATATATATATATATATATATATATATACACTTCATAGTAAATTAACTTTGATTTAATACAGTGAAAACTTTGATTTATTTAGTTAACCTCCTACATGTATCATTTTTAATGCATTCGGAAAAATAGATTCTGAATATTCAACATTGGTGTTGAAATGTCCCCCACCTACCTACTGACTTGTTTTTTCTTCCCTTTTTAAGTTCGTCTATGGGATGATTGATGTTATTGTTTCATCGTCACTAACTGAATTCCATTTCAATAGTATGAATCTTACTACAAAGCTATGCATGATCACAGACCCAATGTGTCTGGTGCATTTACATGAAAACAACGGAATAATATTAGCTTATCTTTTCCATTTATTATCTCACACACACAACTTTAAAAAATAAGTCAAATAAGGTTTTTTGAAACGTTATCTTTGAAGATGCTGTCGCTACAGATAGCTTTGCCTTAAATCGCATGGGGGAGTGAATTTTACCTTACGATGCTAGTACCAACCGCACTGCCAAGAAAACTCAAATACGTACATTTAGTACGAGTACATATGTTTAGTAAGCATTTCCAGATCTTATGTCTTTATAACAGGTTTCTGTTGATTAGTGATTTTTTAGCACATTATGTATTAATCGGTTTCTTTTCAACAAAAAAAAAAACAACAAAGAATTTGAAAAATCGATGTACATATTTTAACGAGTTCAATGACGTTTTTTTAGGTTAAGGAGGCCTATTCTGACGTAGATTTATTTTCCTGCCAAATGAATGTTTTTAAAAAGATACTCGAGTTTCTGAATGACAATATATGTTGTTATTGGAGACCACGTCTTTCAATAATCTATTGGAATTCTCATGGATACCGATTGCGCCCCGTTAATAGTAATCCTATTTTTGCACTGAACATGAAGCAGTCTTTGTCTAAAATCTAATACTTGAAAAGAAGAAAACACTCGCTGTGGCCTTCAACTCGACATTTTGATATATCGACGACGTATTGTCAATTAACAACGATTATTTCCATTCTTATGTCGATACCATATCTCCCAGTGAGCTTGATATAAAAGATAGCATAGAGTCTGACACATCTGTTTCATAGTTATATATTCTACTTCAGAAAAAAAATCATGGTAATCTAACAACCAAGTTTTATGACAAGCGAGACTAACTTTTCAATCGTCAACTTCCCTGACATACAGCAATATATACCTTCATAACCTCCATACGGGGTTTATATCTCTCAGTTGATTTGATAAGCAAGAGCATGTTCTATGTATGAAGCATTTTTCAAAACAAAAATATCAGCAGCCTCGTTTAAAGTCATCATTCATAAGTTTTATGGGCGATACAATGACATTTTTCAGCAAAAAATGTCATAAAGTCAAATGCTGGCTGTGTTAGACCATTATATACACTCTGAATTGACGACGGAACGCAACTCCTCTTATACCAATCATTGAAATTGAGACTCACGTAATCTTTGTCACATAGTGCTATTGTGCGCCTCTTATGTTACTTTTTGATTGGACAGTCATATTATGGGTTTCCCATATCAAAACATGGACACGGCCATTTTTTCTATAATATTGAAGGGTACCAACCTCTTAATAGCAACTCCTCAAATACCACAGAATAAAATTTAATGATACTTTCACGGAATGTTTGTTACATAGTGCCATTGTGAACCTCCTATTTTTCTTTTTGATTTGACATTTATTTCGAGTTTCCCATAGTAAAACATGGAGTTTCCCATTATAATTATAAGGGAGGCGGGTGTATATAGTGAGCTCAGTGCTCACAGTACCTTTAGATTTAATGTTGGCCTAAGATACGAACGAGGATATTGTTTCCATGTCACCAAGGGAATTTCACTTCGCTAGTCTTAATCTTGAAGGCCATGCAAATAATTATTAAACTAAATATTTTCCAATGCATTAGGTGCATTTACATGTACATGAAAACAAAAGAACATTTTATGCAGTTTGCTCTAATAAGTACTAATTTTTTTCCTTCTTTTTGTTACTGAAAAACTAAAATAAACAGTACAAAAAAAAGATCGTTTTGCTGAATGTTTTGCTGAACGATAATCTGTGAAGATTTTGTCAGTATGGGGGTCTTTCATTAGATTGCGTGGGGATTTACCTTCACTTAGTGTTAATAAAACCATCAATACTGTTAAGAAAAGTCAAATACGTACTTTTAAAACATATATTTAGTTAGTTTCTCAAATTCATATGTCAAAATAACAGGTTACCAATATTTTTTTCGCACTTTCTTGTTAATTTGTGATTTTTATCACCACACAAGAAATTTATAGTAAATCGATAAAATTATTTCACCTGGTTTCAACACATTTTTAAGTTTAGGAGACCTAATCTGACATATATTTCTTTGCATGACCAATGTATATGTGGAGAAAAAGTTCCTTATTTAAGTCACAAGCTCTATATCCATGGTTTCAACAATTTTAGTAATCTTATTTCAAAAGGGAAGGGGGGGGGGGATAATGAAATGAAATGCTTTTTTGACATTTGACGAATTGTTTCCTAAACATTCATGAGGAAACTTGTCATGAATATTTCGTTTACTGTACATTTTCTGTACCTCTGCAAAATCGCCTTTTCCGATTTTGGCAAATCATTTCTATGAAAGTCGCAGTTTGAAGAAAAGAAATTAAAATTCAAAACCTCGTCATGAATCTATGCTTAAATAACCTTTCATGAATGATCTGTCTTTGTCATTCTCAGATCTAACATTAGTTTTAATTTCTACCTTTTCTGAGCCAACTGGTTCAGGACTGGAATCCAAAATACGGAAAAGTAAAGAAACTTTTGTTACTACGAAAAGACAATATCACAGTAGTTTTTACCCAACGTTGAAAGAAAACTCAATCATTAAAAATAAATAGACATTTATTTGACAAGAATTGACAATAATGATTCATAGTGGTTTTGTTGTGATACAGAAACAATGTTATCTTCCATGTTATCTTGGAGACGTGTGTCTCTTTTCGGATAACACTTCATAAATACTTGATGATATATCAAGTTACATTGTAAGTGTATTACAACCCCTTGTTTACAAAAGATAACATAATCAAAAGCAAAAGCCCATATAAACAATGCTTCTTTTTTTTAGAACAATTTTTCAAGATTTCCAAAAATGTACAATCCTAAGAAACATTTTTCCCTCGGAGAATCTTCATTCTCGTATACGAACGACATTTTTATTAGTTGTGGAAATGATAAAATAGATCAGCCCTATTATTTAGATATAAAATTTAATTACAAAGTGCAAAGCATTGGAATTATGAAACATAATCAGACTCGCCTTATTTTCCGAGTAGTCGCCGCCGGGGAAATTTCCCATTTTACGATTCTCGGTTTAATGTGTCCGTGTTCTTTAAACACCGTAAAGATCCACAATTTTCCTTCAGCTAATTTATACCTCACCGTCAACACTAAAAATCTACCTATAAACTCTAACGTTTATATGTTTAAACAATCCTTAATAACATAAATATTCCTAACTCTTGAGTATTATTTGCATAATTGAAGCAATTTTGCCATCGTAGTCCGCATTCAAAAGTAGTAAATTCTTGGAAGAAAAGGGAAGTAAATCAAGGGGAAAAGTGTCAATAATTCAATGTATCCGGGTAACTCTCTTCACGTGACCTGTTTAAATCACGTGACAGTTCCACAGATACAAAAGTTAACCTCATCCACCACCACTTCGTCTGGCCGGCCTGTAACCAGCACCCCCTCCTCCCATTAAAGGATTGTAATCTAAAAAAAACGAATACAATCTCATACTTAAAACATCTAAATATAATAAAGCAAATTCTCAAGTAGCACCATTAACTTGTACATGTATTAATCTTAAGTAGACGAAAACAATATTGCACGGATTCAGTTCAATACCTGTATCTATGATTCGTGTTAGCTTTAATTAACAAGTTATTAAAAAATTTAATGAAAATAAGGGATAAGGTCATGTTTATGAAAATGAACCTTTTAATTAGTTTTCAACTCACCACTTTGTCGCAGTTTAGGTTTTGGTTTCATATTTCGTTGACTACTTTCAGGAGACTCGTCTTTCTGTAATAAGAAGACAAAAAGACAATAAAAATAATGTCAATTGTGCAAATATTCAAATCCATTACAAACTAGGAACAATTTTCAATTGCTCCAGAAAGAACAGAAGGAAAAGAAAGATCAACTATCTTCAAAAGAAAAACATTAATCTTAACAAGCGGCTCTAGGACCTTCGCGGTCACCTGAATATGATCCAACCCTCTAAAGGATTCAGAGAATGACAGTTTGATAAGCATGTGACAAAGCAAACGAATGTGAAAGAAGACGGTGTGGAAGTCTGCAACATATTTGAAAGTACATGTAGATTAAAGTACTAATTGGTTTCCTTTTACAAGAACCCCCCGACCAAAGTGGTCAAAGAATTCGAAAGAGGCATCTGCGTTCAATATGATCATAACTTTATTGGCTGTTTATACCAAGAAGCAGAGAATAAGATTTTGAATATGTTAATGGATTTTTACTACATCATCCATGTAAACCCACCCTAACACCAGAATGTCACGAATTTGGAAAAGGTGTCAATACTCAACAAAACTACTTGAAGATCTGTAGGACCCGACCCTAACACAAAAAAACCACATTTCGTAATCATGAATAAAAAAGTAAAGGGTTTAATGATGCTTACAATCATGCCATCATTTTTATTGCTTTTCGTTTTTGATTTTAGTTTATATTAATTTTCATGACTTAGTCTCACCTATATATTAGGTCCAAGGGTAACAGAAACATTTTGTTCTCCTTTACCCACTTACGCAATATGCCAAGGTTTGTTGAAATTGGTTCATCGGTTCCAGCAAAGAAGATAATTCTCTAAAGATTACGACCAACAAATGACGGAACAAAAGGGATAGCAATAGGCAATCCGAGTGATTCAGGTGACATAAAAATCAAGTTTGAAGATGTTGCACTCTTTTTATCTAGATTAATGAAAGTTAAATACCCAACTGATTTCATCTTATTGGGCCCAAAGTTCTTGGTCAGAATACGGAATGCTTCAGAGCAAGCACAGCGTTATATAATTAAATCTCAGTTTAAAAAAAACATTCATTAAAGAACGAATGAAAGGAAAATCAAATTAAACATCTGCAATTTCTTTTCTTACAAAACGTAGGCGATCATTTGTGCTCTGGTACATGTATAAACAGTACACGTACATTTACTCGAAGAGGAATAAAGATTTCTTTAAAAATTGAAACCTATTCTTCTATTTCATTTTATTTCATAATTTTATTATTATTGATATTATTTGATATCCTTAATTTGAGATTTTTATTTCTTTAATGACACCATGAAGAAATCTAGTAAAATATGCATTTTTTTGGCTTGATACTTTTGCAAAACAATACAGTTACTTTTTCAAAACAGCATCACAAGGTTTCGTGCCTTAATTCAATGACTCTACAAACCTCATATAAAGTCTCCGCGAAGGCCTATAATTAAAAAAATAAAACAGTAAGACGAAAACCCATTTTATGCAACAGGTTTTTAACGATAACCAAATTATCCGGAAATTGAAACTAGTCTGAATAATAACTAATCTGTCATTTAGGACTGATTGACGGATGAGCAAGTCGTATTCCGTTCCCAGCCGACTTAATATAGCGGAAAACCTCATGTTTTTAAGTATCGGATTTACAGGGTTAGACATAAACTTTCCGAAAAAGTCTGTCGAAACAGCATATATCCTTCAGTAATACGACGATCAAATTAAAAATTCGCAATTTTTTTCAATTTTTTTTTCATTTGGCGCTGTTTTTTTTAAAAACAAAACAAAACAAAATCGACATCCCTACAATTGGTTTATTAGACAATTTATAGTCTTTTGATGTTATTTATTTATTTATTTAAAGCATAATGCAGTCGGCTCTGACTAATTTCTATTATCAAAGTTAACGTTACAAGAAAAATTCAGGATTGAGAGTTCTCATTAATGCATAGACCATTCAGTTAAACAATTTTGACTTTTTAAATTTGTTTTAAAGTATACTGCATTTATGTTTAACTTCAAATTGAAGATACAATCATGAGCCAAAATAAGGTACAATATGTATATGTTCATACATTTTTTTTCTTTGAAAAAATACTCATATTTGAAATTCTATAAAACATTTTTTACATGAAAATGTGTTTCCTTTTCAGTTTTTATGTTGAAGAACACTTCTATAGAGTAAAAAATCATCAGTTTCATAATTGGGGGCTGGTACCTAAGAATTCCCTAAGAATGAGCTACCACAAACTCTAATGATTCCGCAGAAATAATAAATCATTTGATATTTTAGCCCTGTATAATTAAAAAATGAAAAAGTTCGTTACCCCTGACGAATAAAGTTTCTACATTTTTTCTCTTTCTATTTTTGAATAAATCACAAAATTGCTTATAAAACAGATATCTTTACCTTGACGAAGATAATGAATTCTGTAAAAGCATATTAAATGATTCTTTACAGAATTTTTATTTAAAGACTTAATGAATAATAAGTGCCCTGGCTGCTACGAGTATGAATAATATTTGTCCTACTGCTGTAACGATAGATATTCCCATTTATTTTAACCACAGTTTAAAAGATATTATTCCTATCAATCAATTTTGCAAAAACATGTTCGTAAATCTACTACTTTCCAATTGATAACATCCTCCTTAGTAAAACAACAAAACAATCTCATCATTATAGGATACAGGTGAAACGTATCGGTCTTTTCTCGGGATCTCTGTATTAACAAAAGCTTAATAATTACGTTGCAAGATCCGCAAGATGGACCGTTTCTTGGTGTGTAGGAGAGCCGCATTGTCCAATGATACTAAAGAAGGCGGCTACCCAGCCATCATAAATTCTACTCGGTGAATGGACAGGCTCAGAGAGAAAGAGATCTTAACACGATACAAGCATTCAGGATTTTTCTATAGGTAAGTCCATTAATGATATTGTGTTTATATATATAGCATAATGAGTATGCTTTTTACTATTATTATTAATTAAACTTATTAGGCATAGTGTTACAAACATGCTCATCTTCCAATTAATGTTATAAATTGAGAGGACTGTATGCAGAATAAAATAAGCATGCTTCATTTAATTTTGAATACAACCATTAGGATTAATCGGTATCATTTATAGTTTTTTTTTTCAATAAGTGATTACCTTTAATTAATAAATATGAAATGCATTTGACATTTTCTACTTTTCACATGAAATGAAATAGTGACTTTGGAAATGGCTTTTAAGGAAACACATTTTGACTTAATGTATAAAAATAAATTTGCAGAAACATATGAAACATATCTTGCCCTTGACAAATTTTTTAAACAAATCAATTGAAATTTGTACATTAAATTGAAAAAAAAAACATTGTTGAGAACAATATACCCAGAACTCCTATCAAACAAATAATAATAAAGTAGCCAATTATGTAAAAGTCCATTAATAACTGAATTGCTTGCATGCAACAAAATGTCCTAAATAATTTGATCCGTGGGAAACCATCAGATTAGGTGTCTTTTTAATCATATTGTCGTGTACATGTAAGTTTCAGCAAAAAGTTGAACAGATCGTTATTATTATTTTTTATCCCTAAATCGCTTTAAGTCATGATTTTTTTTTACTTGAGGTGTTTACATTTATTCAAAGCCACTAAAAACAATGTACACGTGCATGTCTTGTCTTTGAAAAGTTCACATGCAGCATCGTTAAAAATACAAAAAAAAATCATGCCAAAGATGAGGGAAAAAAACAATTTTTAACCATTTGGTTGATACATGTAATAGAACTTTTGGTCATTTTATAACTAATAGAACTTTTGGTCATTTTATGCTATTAAAATTTTGAAAAAGTTTAAGCATACAGAGATAGAAGAAAAAATTACCACTGAAAACTAAACTGATCATTTCTCATGTTACAAAAACAAAGTTTGTTTTGTTAGAAAATGTGATAGGTTTGCATATAAAGGCAATTCTATCAAATTTGATATCCAGAAGGATATTTTACAGTAAAAAAATTGCTTTATTAGAAATCCTAGCGTGTTGTTTCAACAGGAATTTCGTCTTGTTTATTAGCAAATCTATTACTTTTCATCAGATACTTTATCTCAGAGGAGGAAAACGAGATTGTATTAGTGAAAAAAAAGACCAACGACTTGATACAGACGGGCAAAAAAAAATATATTAATCAGTTCCATGACAAAAAGTAACATTAGATAGGTGATTGTAAAGGCATAAATAAAATCACTTTCTGCAGTTAACAGGTCTCCAAGGAATTTCCAGAGGAGCACCATCAAGTTATATATTCTAGCGTTAACAATAAAACGCATCAAATCCATTTTAATTTACTTTCCAAAGTTCTCTTGTCAAGCCAATTCCCTGGGATTACTAGAGTAAGTGGATTTCCCCACATTACATAAAACATTAGGGACCTGGAAAAGTTCTCAGAAAAGAATAGGGCAACACTTTAGCAAAACGTGGTCTACACAACTTTGATTTACATCTATTGATTCCCCTAAATAAGAGATACATTTCGTAGCATCTTTTAAAAGAATATATTGAATAGCAAGAAGTTTCTCTTAACATTTTAATTCCAACGATAATGGCATTTTCGGGTAATATGAAATGGCAAAGTCATTTATGATGCCCTTCAAATGTTTTTCCCTTCATCTCTTCAGTATAGTTTATTTGAATGGTCGATCTGGAAACACCGACTATAACAATAGACCCTTCTGACAATATACTTCACAAATTACAATTTCACATAAATCTAACGAAGGGTATTTCCTTGGAGCAAAAATGGAATGAGAATGAAATAAACAATGCTACTCTACCATCAATAAACAATATATATGCAAACTGAAATTCAAAGTAATATTGGAGAAATGAAATGCCTATAGTTTTGATAGCAAAAATCAATTGGGTATTTTGGCGCGTGGTGGAACGGAATAATAATTATTATAATCTTTTCTAACATTTCACAATAAAAATATGGTTGATAAAAATTATTTCATAGCGTAACAAAGATCTTGTATGAATTGAAATCAAACATGTATGTAGAGATGAAGGGGATCCGCTGTCAGAGTCACTTCATTCATTAGCAATTCAGAATATTTGTGCTTCAAAGAAATTTTTGAAGGATGCCATAAAAACTTCATCGTTAAAATATCGTGCCAGGGTCCATACTTTTGTATTTCTTTTTTTTTATCTTAGAGAAATTGTTCTCTGACTCGGTCGTTACCAGATTCTTGTCGGAACACCTAAATAAAATAATCTCTTCTCATACATTCCAAACAAATCCCTCCTGTTTCTAGTTTGATAGTTTCTGATTTAAAAAAATCAATAAATACTATTATATAATTTAAGTACTGCATTTTCGTCACCTGCAAATTAATTTCCCGCAGGAAATTTATATGAAGTCGTGTTGCTTAAAAAAAAAAATAATAATAATATTGCTATAAAACCAGAAAAGCATATAAGTTTCTGACCTTCACCGTTTGAAAACCAAATAAGTATTTGATTTCGGAAAATTATCAAGTTATTTCTTATTCAGTTACATGGAGCTGAATGCATATATGTATGCCTCGAAGTTTTAAAAATACCGTAAAACTACAAAAAGTATTTAAATATCTTAAAGCACTGCCACTTATCTACAAGGAAGAAATACATATTTCTTGAGTATACTGAAACAAATTTTAATTCATATGCCCTCTCTGAGCCATTATTTCCCTTCCTGTTGTAAAACCTTACTCTTAAAAAATAGAACTGTTTTGGACAAAGTGAATTTCAAAGGAAACGAAATCAAAAACTGTTCAAACTTCCTCAAACGATGCTATTCGAGATTCGCAAAGGGAAGAAAATTATTTGTACTCTGAGTTCAGAATGACGTGAAATTTTACGTATTCCACCTCCGAATAACGATGCGTTATGTCCGTACTGTTGAAATAATAACAATTAAATGATAGCCCTAAGCTTTTCCGAAGCTTTTTTTTCTTGTAAAACTGAAGTAAATTGCGCTTCCCTCTACCACAATGCTGATAGTTATATATTCAGTATTTCTTTCATCGCCAGTACGACTCGACTCAAATTTATGAGCTCAGTATTTAGTATTATGGTGGTTCAGCATCATCTGCGGGTGAAATAACTGTAAAAATATGGAAATTTCACATAAATACAACAGAAAACGTGTCGTTTCTACACTCCTGTGTAAAGTTTATTGCCTAAGAATTTCTTTAAAAGGAATAATCGTAAACAATGCCACTCTGTAATGTTTTGTGTCACGTGTATACCTGAACGCCCAATCGCCAGAGTTCTGACAATAAATTCAGTTTAATAACACAGAATGTTCTCAACAGTACAACTCTCCTGGAAACGGGCGGAAATAAGTGAATGAAATGTAAATCTTGACACATTACTCGCCAAAGTTTAGAATTAATCTTAGCGAGAATACCCATGTAAAATAAGCATAATTTGACCTTTGATTACTTTCATGATACTGGTGCGTGAGAACTGGTGATGGAGTTTTGATTTCTTATCATTGTACACAGCTAGCGACATAATGGATATTCTATTATTATTAATGAAAATGAATATATAGCTCTACATATATGAATGAAAAGCTCTTGGTTGGCCATTTTTCTATAGTTCACGTAGATTGACAAAAGAAATTTTAGTTGCTTCATTACTTTTTTTCACATACGTATGCATAGTTTTATTTAATGATTGAATGGTAACCCATTTTTTAATTATTAGAATATCTGTTTCAAATAGAGATGTTTATATGCATTTTAATATCTGACATTTTATTTGTAGGAAACGACAATGCACGGGATAAATTTTTATCAATTTTGGACTTTAGCATTGGCTCTATTTTCAATTTCAATGTTTTGTTCATGCGCTGTTAGTGCATTACGTGACGACTTTCAAACTGTTCCCTCCGATCGAGGAAATAGCGAACTTGCTTATATTCTTTCCAATATTCGGCAAAAGTTAAGAAGCACTGATTCAGAGTCATTTCCAGTTTTATTGCAACCATCAACATTAAATGCCAAAAGATCTATATTTGGAGGAAACAGATCAACGAAGAAACGCGGGGGGATCTGGATTTGGATGCCAGCGCAAGGATATGTGTCTGTACCACGTGATGAAGTCAGTGCAGGAGGTAGCAAAGGCTCTTCATCAAACCTGCTGAGATACGGCTAACTAACAGTCTTGTCTTCATGGAATTATGCCAATCACCATGACATATTTGTTTATTTTTTCTAAATAAAGCAGCTACACAGTTTTTATTGTTTTCTTCTCCCTTTTCAAGACCATCATATAAATTAATGCACTGATTGTGCAAGTGAAATCAATTTAGATGTTCATGGTAACCAAACCAAAATCAATTTCAATTTTGGTGTGTAACAAAGCCAAACAACAAACAAAGAAAGCAAAAAAATCCCATTAAATATAATGAGTAAAAATACAGGATATTCAAGATCTCCATTTTTAAACCAATATAAGACAAATTATTTAAACATGTAAACTGGGTTCTCTCCAGAAAAAGTAAAAAGTGTAAAGCTAAAATATTTTACCAATTTTGCATACTTTTATGGGGTAAAATTTTATAATTTCTTGTTGACAAACCACTCCCTTGTTTTTTATTGGGGGAGGGGGGGGGCAAAATAACTAATGAATAAATGTGATTTTCCAACTGAATTACCTCAGTCTTTTATATATTGAGAAACTTTACACTATTTACAGTCACTGGATGAAAAAATATTCCACCATGCAAATGATAGAATTAAAATTAATGAGATTCTTAAATAAAAGAAAAGCTGGTAGTCCTTAAAATTACTCTAAAGGCTAGAATTTCAAAACCAACCATTATGATGCCTATAGTACAGTAAGACTTGCTTAATCCTGATGTTGTGTATTTTAAAATCTTTCCTAATACAAGATAAGCTTTCAAGTCCTTAACAGTCTTTTTATATATTATATTAAATTGTAGAAATACATGATGTCTACATCAGAATACTATTTAATCACTTTGTTTTGGAACAATTGGTGTCCAGAAAGTTAAACTGCATATGAATGCTAAGCCAAAAGGCACAAAGTAGTGTCTAATACAATTATTCATTTTTTCTCTGATATATCTTTATTTAGTGCAAGTTCTATTGCATTTCTATTGGCTAAAGAGTTGAATTTTAAAAAACAACAACATTTTCACGTCAGATTTTTATGCAGTCTTTTCCATTTTATTAATCTTTGGATTCACTTACTGGCTTATACTTGGATCTGTAGCCTTTTCCTTCTTGAAAGCTATCCCACTCTTCTATTTTCTGTTTTCTTTTCTCTTCTTCTCTCTATTATAGGATAAAAATCTTTAACAAAATCTTAAATTAAAAAAATAAGTCATAACTAATCAATAATTTAAAAATACACGAATTCCTTTTAATCCTATTCGAGCATTTAAAAAAAGACAATTTCTAGGTTATTAAAACAAATAAAAAAAAGTGTAAAATTACACAAATTCTTAATTTTTAATCCTATTTAAGCATTTAAAAGAAGATTGTTTCTAGGTATTTCGAAAAATGAATCACTTCCATGTTTATGATCTTAGCATCATGTGAAAACTGAAACTCCACGTGAGAACTTGTAATGGCAAGACTGCTACAGAATTTCACCTGCTTCTGTTGCTCAGCGTATACTGCTGCTTTTGCATCGTGTTCCTCTTGGAGTCTCATTCTGGCTCTCTCCATGGCTTCCAATCGTCTCTGAGCAGTGTCTGGGTCTGTAGAAAACAGATACATCTATTGTTATTGTTGACTACTGCAGAATCATCCGAATTTAGAAGGGTCATTTTTCTTGGATTGCTTAATATTTTACAATATCATGTGGATGTTATTTCATATATTCATTCACATACATTAAAGGAAAGAAAGGTTTTGAAACCCTAGATTTAACTCATGAAGGGTGTGAATTTTAAGATGAAAGGCACCCACTAATTCCACAAAATACTGAGCTACCTGGAAATCAAATAATTTCAAAATAATTCAAAAAAGTATTTCAGTAATTGTGCAACTAATGCCCCGTAAATATGCACATTTTCATCTTTATAACTTAAATAGCAAAATTCATTTTGATTTTTATTTAGGATGGGAATAGAAAATTAATTTCCGTAATTAATTGCATTATTTCTTTTACGTTTATTTATCAGATAATGAGATCATTCATTTTTGGAAACTACTGTATAGACTGTATAGACTGCAAAAACGTAATCTCAATATATTATATAAGTAATGATGAAGGAATACTCCAGAGTTTAATTAACTTAATGTTTTTCATATTAATATTTAAGTCATGGATTGATGGACTACTTTACTTCAATATCAATAGTTACATGAAACTACACAGACTATACAAGTGACTTACAGTATAGTTATTCCTTCTTCAAAATTCACTTACACATTTAATTTCTAAAAATATATACCATATATCAGACTAAATCTCTTCAAAATTCCTAAAATATTACATGGATTTTCCGCATAATTTCCCATCATAAGAAAATTCAATTATACTTTAAAAAGCAATACAAAAATAGATGTTCAGAAAAAACGTCAAGATATCAACAAAGGAACCCCAATCCATCAAAGTCACGGTGGCTATATATTTATTTGTCTATACATTTATTTCCAAAAGAAACAGGTCTTACAAACTGTCCTTATCCTGAACTTAAAAATTGGCTTCTGTGATACAAAGAGATCAAACACAAAAAGAAAGCTCCTTAACAGACAATCTTTAATGGGAGGCAGGAAAGGTCGTATTAATTCTCGTTAATTTAGATGGAGTTTCCAGACAGACAGACCTTAATACTTCTCTGCAGTCCTGACAAGAGAGTTCTTTGGAGACATTAAATTATATCCATCACAAGTCTTTTATTTCTATCTAAATTAACAACAAAATTTTTCTCTTCCGCTTAAAATGCACTCAATTGTTCGAGGACATTTCTGAGATGAATGATGATCAAAACATTTTTAATGGCCAACAACAAAAACAAAACTTATATTTCAAAGACACAGAGACCTACTAATATCTAAGCCCTCAATTTTCAGAACAACAGTTTATAATTTGAAGGGTTGGGATAGATGGATTTTTTTTTAAAAACACACTAAGAAAAATTACATGTACACATACATGTATATTAAATAATTGCATTTCAACAGCTGTATCTGAATATCACATTGATTTTTAATGGTCAGTGACATAAGATTAAGTAAAGTGAGAATAATTATAAAAGTTTTGGACAATCTAATATATTTTTAGCAGCCTGGTCATGCTGGTCACGAAAATTGAATTTTAATCTGAACTTTAATATTAACTTGTACCTGACTTTAAGTGCTGAAGTCGGAGAAACATGACAAGGGTGTAAAAAAGGACCATGTTTTAAAAAAACTGGAAACAATGTTCATTAATTAAAATCAATACGAGGAATAACTTATTCTAATGTAATGAATTCCTAGTATGTTCTTCGGAGTTTCACCTACATTCATTAGAAAAATAAGTTTTAATTGATAAGGTTAATTGATATGATTGATTTGTTAATAAATGCAATGATGAAGAGTGATTGATAGAAAGGTGGGTGGGTACTTAGGGAGGAACCAACAATAGTAAAAATGTTTAAATTTATCTCTTTTTTTCTGGTATTTTAAAAAAAAAACTTTATTGCAGACATTCTTTTTGTGTAAGCAGTTTTAAAATATTTTATTATAAGTGATGATTCTTTTAATAATAATGAATTAAATGGAATTAGGAGTTCTGAACCTGTTTTACAAAAGATGTTACAACTATGACCAATTTTGTTTATAACTTTTTTAATTTATATCATAATGAAAATAGTTCTAATCTCTTCAATGGAATGTAGTAAGACGTTTTTGTGCTGGCATTATTATAAACAGATTTATTAATTTGGCAAAATATATAATCAACTGAGATTTTTAGTCTTAGTTTAAGAGTAAGTTGTAAAATGTACTCATGAAGTAATTTCTATCATAAAATACATGACCATATATAGCACACACGTGTCTTGTCTGTCTGTCTGTGGCCATTTTTATCTATACGATCTGACATTTTAATATTTCGCCCCTATACACTTATGGGGTAGTTGATATGAAGTTTATTCACAATATAACTTTGGACAATATAGCCCATCAGTTCACAAAAATAGCATATAACAACATATAATACTACAGTTCCTTTATTTCAAAAAGCAAGGATCTTTTGCTTTTATATACTTTTAAATGAAATGCACTCAATTGTTCGAGGAGAGAGGCATTTCAGAGATGAATGATGATCAAAACATTTATAATGACCAAAACCAAACCAAAACTTGCATTTCAAAGAAACAGAGAGATCTACCTATGTCAAAGCCTCAATTTTCAGAACAACAATTTAAAATTTGAAGGGTTTGGATATGTGATATTTTTTAAAAACACTTACTAGTACATGTAAATTAAATAATTGCATTTCCACAACTGTATCTGAATACTAGTACCATATTGATTTTAACTGGTCAGTGACACAAGATTGAATAACAGTGAGAATAATTATGAATGTTTTGGATATTAAATCTAATATATTTTTAGCAGCCTGTTCATGCCGGTCATGAAAAGTGAATTTTAATCTGAACTTTAATTTTAACCTGTACATGACTTTTAGCACTGAAGTCGGAGAAACATGTCAAGAGTGTAAATTAATGTCCTCTTTTAAGCAAGAATTGCTACCATGTTCACTGATTAAAAGTCAATACGAAGAATAAGATACTAGTATTCTAGTATAAAGGGTTCAGAGTAAAGTATGTTTTCCGTAGTAACACCTACATTCATGTAAAATAAATTTTAATTGTGGATTAGTTAATAAATGGAATGATGAAGATTGATTGATAGAAATGAGGGTGGGTGGATGGGGAGAAACCAACAACAGAGAAAAAAAATGTTGAGAAAGTATCTTTTTTATGGTAATTTTATTTACTTTATTGCTGATATTCTCGTTGTTAAACCCTTTAAAAAAATTTTTCAGAGAAGATATGGAGTGTTTATCTTAACTACTGTATAAAAGACCAAAAATTAATTTTGTTAATAACTTTTTAGTTTTATTATAATGAAATGGTTCTAATCTTTTCAAAATATGACATATAGAAAGATATTTTGAAGCTGGCAACTTTACATAATCATTAATCTTTCAAAATTTATAATCAACTAAACATTTTGGTCTTAGTTGTTAATTCTTTTGTAAAAAGTGCTCCTGGGGTAATTTCTGTCATAAAATACATGGCCACGTATTGGACATATGTCACTGTGTATTGTCTGTCTGTCTATAGCCAGTTTTTACCCTCTGTGCACATCTATATGATCATTTTAACATTGTGTCCCTATACATTTATGGGGTAGTTGATATCATGTTTATTAATATAACTTTATACAATACATCCCACGAGTTTACAAAAATAGCAGATAACATATATATTACTGAAAAAAATAATGACTCTCAATGAGCCTAAATTGGAACTGAGGGTTTGGTTTGGGTTGAAACCTCTGGCCAAGTGTTCCTCAGTCTCATATTACAATACGCAAAACTAAAGTAATTTTGGATAAAGCAGATAATATAATATTTCCATTTCTATTTTTTTTTCTCTGTGATAACTCTTTGAAAGTTAGCGAAGTTGATTTCTCGATAATTCTACTGGAATGTAAATTAGGCAGGTGGATAGGTCAGGACCTAAGGAAGCCTAATATGCATACAAATCTTGTGCGCATCTGCCTCTATGTCTGATGCTGAGGAGGCCATATATGCATGTAAATCTCGTGCAGCTGCCTTTGTGTTTGACGTCAGTTGGCGAGGGCTATTGAATTGACAAGAGTCCTCATGTAATTTAAATCTACATTTTTAAAGTCTAAATCTTCAATTTTATTTCACAATGAAATGGAAATATAAGGAATCACTGTCTAGTTAGTATAGTATGTCAGCGACATCAACGATAGAGGGAAACATTTGCCCGTTATGCAAATTATCCCACGTTTCCCACTATCATTGATGCCCTGGCATACTATACTAACTAGACAGTGATTCCCTAATAATTAAAAGTTATAAAAGAATATGTAAATGGTATAGACAGATCTTCATACTTCTCTGCATCTCTGACAAAAGAGATCTTTGGAAACATTACATTATATCCATCACAAGTCTTTGATTTCAATCTAAATTAACAGCAATAAAATTTTCTCTTTCGCTATTAACTTAATATACAGTGTACTTGTATAAAATGCACTCAATTGTTAGAGGAGTGGGACATTTCAGAGATGAATAATGATCAAAACGTTTTAATGATTATAAAAAAACACAACTTGCATTCCAAAGACACAGATCGAGACCCATCTGTGTCAAAGCCCCAATTTTCAGAACAACAGCTTAGCATTTGAAGGGTTATGATAGGTGGAAATTTTAGGTGGGAGATTAAGTAACATTGAGAATAATTATAAAAGTTATGTACATTCTAATATATTTTTTAGCAGCCTGGTCATGCTGATCACGTGAATTTTGATCTGATCTTTGATATTACATGTAACTTGTACATGACTTTTAGTGCTGAAGTAGGAGAAACATGCCAATAGTGTGAAATAAGGTCCTGGTTTTAACATCAATACCAGGAATAACATATGCTGATGTAAAGGTTCAAAGTATTTTCTCAGGAATATCACCAGCATTCATGAGAAAATAAGTTTCAATTGATAAGGTGAATTGACATGACTAATAAATGGAATGGTGAAGAGTGGTTGATAGAAAGGTGGGTGGGTGCTTGGGGAAGAATCAACATTCAACAATAGTAAGAATGTTAAAAATTGTCTCTTTTATGTGTCTTTTTTACTTTATTGCAGATATTCTCTGTGTGTATTCGGTTTTAAAATATGTTCTCATAAGCAATGAATCTTTATTTTTCTTAATTTAATTGAATTAAGAGTTCTGGGCTGTTTTCATGGTTTTGCAAAAGATTTTACAACAAAGACCAAAATTAATTCTTTTAACAATGTCTTAATTTATATTATAATGAAATTGGTTCTATTCTTTTTAAATGGAATATAATAAGATGATTTTTATGCTGGTATTTTTAAACAGATTTATTAATTTTGCAAAATGTATAATCAACTGAAGTTTTTGGTCTTAGTTGAAAGTTCTTTTGTAAATTATACTCCTGAAGTAATTTCTATCATAAAAAACATGGCCATGTATCGAACACACATGTGTATTGTCTGGCTGTCTGTAGCTAATTTTTGTCCTCTGTGCACATCTAGATGATCATTTTAACATTTCCTCAGTCACACTTGTTCATAATAAACAATACTAATGGATATTGGATAAAGCAGTATAATATATAATTCAAAGTTATAATACAATGTATACATGTAATGGGTACAGAACATAGTAATTTGTATTTCCAGCCTCTACTTGTCACAGCCATCAGGCATGAAGAGAAGATATATAGTTTCAAATAAATTTTTAATATGAAATCATTCATACATGTACAAACATGTCCTTTGTTTTAAAAATTGTCATTTCAGGGAAAAGTTAAAACTCATTAATGCTGCGGCTTAATTAATTTGTAATCACTTACCAAACTTTTTCTGGAAACTGACATCCTCTGCTTTGGTTTTCATCTGCCTGATCTTGGGATCCAGTTTACTTTTGATGTATAATAGAACAAGGACTCCAAGAAGGAGGAACCAGCCATACTGCTGTAGAAATCCTACTCCTATAAAAATGTAATTTAAATTTATTTTTTAATATCAATAAAGAGTACATGTTTCAATATATAAACCCATCAATTCATCATTTGTATAACACAATTGGAATATTTGTGCTTAAAACTGCATACAAACTTGAAAGTCAAGACTTCAATACACAGAAAATGCATGTTCAGTTAAACTGCAATGTCTGGAACTCTGAAACCTTGGTATTAAAGATTTTGATGTTGGAGTGAGATTTCAGTTCCAATAACTTACTCTTTATGGTATTTTTTTACCCTAATTATTTCAAAAGATCAGTTATCTGAAAGTCTAATCTTGGTTTAATTGAGTTCAAGATGAGGAGCTTTCACTAAAGGAAAATTGATTAAATTCAAACAATTATTCATAATTTAATTACATGTATATAACTACAGTAAAACTCATGTAGTACGAACACGGATATAGCAAATTCATGGATATAGCGAAGTTACTCGGGGTTCCCGGCAAAATTCTTACCAATTCTTTTTAAATTTTTACGGTTACAATGAATTCGGATATAGCGAATTCACGGATATAGCGAAATGATTTTGTGTCCCGTAAAGGTTAAAAATAATAAGATTTACATCTTTTATAATGAATTTTTAAAAATCTCAGAGGTAGATATATTGAACTGACTTTATTTCTAGTAAGTATTTGCAAATGAAATTTAATTTGTAATGGAAAACCTCAGTAAGTCATGGTACGTTTAGTAATAATTGTTTCCCTACCATATTCGGTTGTAATACTTGGAGGAAAACAAATTCGCTCTATACACTTATACGAATTCGTTATTCGGATATAACGAATTACGGATATAGCGAATTAAATTCACAGGTTCCCAGGACTTCGCTATAAACGAGTTTTACTGTAGATCTTTAAAAGTTTGCCATTTGCATCAAAATTATTAAAGGTCTTATCATCATATTATATTTCTTTTATTCATAATTGCAACTATATTTTTCTTCATTTTATTGAAAAAATTTCTTCTAATTTTTCTAACTCGATCAGCTCCTAATATTATCATGTTCTTTTATATATCATCATTCAAAAATACAGACATTCACTTTTTTTCATTGAATGTTCACATACTTGTTATCATAATATTAACTACTGGTAATCGAACTGAAACACTTCTACTCTGTAGGTATGAATGTGTGATTTCAATAAATTATTCACAATAAGGCACCTATATAAGATGGTATATATAATTATTTAGCTAGAAAGTTTATTTCCTTGATTGATTGTGTCAAATCAAACATGAAAAGTGTAAAAATTAGGAATTTTTTTTTTTTTAGAATAAGGGTTGAATGTTACTTGTGTGTAAATCACTTGCAAGTCTTAGATTTTTTTCCAAGTACTGTTGATAATGATGAAAATAAATAACTTTAAACACCCAATTTTATGTTAACGCCCCCAAAATCTACCTGATTCAAGATCAATAATTTACCACCTGTCAGTCATAAAAAAAAAACAATAGCTTCTGATTTGATTGACAGATCTGCTACCTGTGCTACCTGATAATCTGAGTTTGCATGTTTTAAAAACAATTACCTGGTCACGCGTCAATCTCTTTCATGTACGAAGAATCAAAAATATGGAATATTTTGGACAACATTGTTGGCCAGGGAAAAAAAAACATTCCGATCGCGGTAAACTTGCACGTTCACATGCACGACGGATAGGTGGATTAATATTTTTTTTTATTTCAATATTCAGACTTTTTTTAATCAAGAGATTTCTTTTATTGAAGATTGAAACAGATGAATATTATTGATTTGTAGTTTTTACTCGTGATTTTTTTCTTTTATGTAAGGAAAACATTTTTAAAACGATATAAATATATCTTATTATTTTTTTTCCTTCAAAACATTACCATGATTACGATGACGGTGACAGATGAATATTATTGATTTGTAGTTTTTACTCGTGATTTTTTTCTTTTATGTAAGGAAAACATTTTTAAAACGATATAAATATATCTTATTATTTTTTTTCCTTCAAAACATTACCATGATTACGATGAACGCATTAAGTTTATATTTTACGTAGTTTCACTCAAAACCAGACACAAAACATGTAATGATGACCCTGTCAGATTACCAAACACAGACTTCCTGTGTAATGCTACGTATACACAGACCCAATGTCAGTAGTCAAAACAATGCAAAAGACATTATTTTGTTCATCTTCTTTTAAAAATGTATTCAACTTACTTAATTATGTAAAGTTATATGAAGATTTGTCATTAAAAAAAGACATAAAAAATATTAATCTATATACAGAATAGATTAGTCATGTTGATATTTTCCAAAGAAAAGTCAAAGTATCTGACCTTATAAAGGCAACAAAAACAACCTGAAGAAAATGTGTTGATAGGGATAATAAGAAACTTATTTAAGAACATCAAAGGATGTTGGGAACAAAAGTAAAAGGGCTAAAATCATTTTGATAGGGAAAATACAAACTTGTTAAGGGCATCCAAAGCCATAGGGAACAAATATTAAAGGATGCTTTTAGCCACCAACATACAAAAATTTCTTAGTAATCCAGACCTTTAACATTGTATTTGAACAAGTATTCCCAATGCAATGTATTTTAGATTTAATAGAAAGGTCAAATCATTTCAGTTCAACCCTCTTTTTTACTGTACTACATTGTATATAAAACAAATTATCAAAGAAAACAAAATAAAATCCAGTCCTTTTATATTTATATCAACTATTATTTGTGACATCTCTTAATTAATTGCTATTCTTGATTTTGAAATAGGATATTTCCGACTTCTAATTTTTGCAACTGAGACAACAATCTACGTAAGTAAATAAGGGAATAATTGATTCCCAAAATGAAATATTCACAATTAGAAGAATGTAGAAAACTGCAGATATTTATCACTCATGAATGAAAGTTGGTTTACATAGTTTTTCTATGAATGCATCTGTCGTGAATGTATGTTTTAGACACTGAGGAGTACAAATCTTAATTGGTGACTTGCTGTTCATATTTTGGCAGTGTTCAAAAGACAACACAAACATGACAAAAGATGCTAATTCTATAATATATATGAATTTTACTAGTAAACCTAGATAAAACGTACTATCGTTAAAATGCTATTGTCTGTGGACCCGGTTAAACTATAAAATTCGTTCCAAAATAAATTGGCTATAACTTGAACTCAAAGCATTTACTGAGAAAAATCCAGAGAGTTTCAAATGCAATCATGACTCATGTCTGTAAATTTGAAGCTAGAAAAAATTCTGAGAAAATTAGTTGATCTCACTTAGATTAGTTATATCTCTTTTCTATTGACAGTATTGTCACTAAAATCAAGTTTATTTATTTTATAATTAGCATCACAGATGATTTGAACATATTTTATTGTTTAACACAAAAGGATCAGAAACAAGTCCTTGCAACTTACAAGTTCTTCTCCTGCATCACAGATAAACAAGTTAGATAAATCTGGGACAAGAACATTGTTAAAATTTATTGCCCGTCATGTTTTCAGTCCCCAAAATAAGGAACTGAATTAAAAACACCTAAAAATACATGTAATGTATCGTGTTACCAGTGTTGAAAATTCCAGTAACAAATTCCGGATCTTCATTTTTGGGAACAAAACCTTCATCCTCAACAACGTTGATGTCAACTCCATCATCTGTTTGGCCATCCATATTTTATTTTCTTGTTTATATCACCAAATCATCCATTCATTGATTCTATTACCGTAATTACGTGTCTTTTTCTAATTTCTAAATAATAGCAGGAAGTATTAAAGTGGAAACTAAACGTCAAGTCTATCATGTCAAAATATTTTATTCCGAATTTCATTTTTTAACCATCAGGATACAATCAAGTGTGACATGAACATATATGATATATATTGAACAATTTTTTAAAATCATTATACTTATATTTCATATATGTATATATTTTTTTAAAATCATTATATTCATATTTAATATATATTTTTCCTATAGATTTATTATAATTTTAAAGAAGGTAAATTAAGTTACTGTTTCCTAGCTGCAATAATGTAGCACTCTCCGATTTTTTAATTTTATCGGATGTTTTGTGGTCCTAGATGCAATAATGTAGCCCTCTCCGATTTTTTTTATCTGATGCTTTCTGGAAAAAAAAAGTGGGAGAGGGCTACATTATTGCAGCTAGCACTTGGGAAATAGACCCCGCCCCTTTTCATTTTTGTCCCCCGCTTTCGCACAAGTGAAGGGACATAAAATCTCATTTGTCTGTCCGTTCGTTCGTCTGTCAGTCTGTGACCGTGTCCGTCCGTCCGTCACAAAAACTTAAACCTTGCCCCTGACTTTTGATTTAGTGGAGCTATGACTTTCATATTTCACATATGTGTATTCCTTGTGACAAGAAGTTTCTTTGGGTACCACTAAATTTGACATTTTGACCTTTACCTTGGCTTTTGACCCAATTTTACACAAAAAATCAAAATTTTTACTTACTCGGATCCAGATCTCTTGATGTGAAAAAAAACCCCCAAAAAATTATATGTCTAGTTTTCTTTTATTTTTAAGTAAAAATAACACCATATAGTGTAATGATTTGTGTTGATTTTACCCAAAAATTAACCCCGGGTCCATTTTTTTTATTTTACTTTTTGCATGAATAGCTGAGACTTGTAGACCAAGCAGTGTACATGCATAGCAGAATATTAACAAAATAATTTTTATCATTATTTTGTAAAAAAGTATGGCAAACTTACCAAAGTGTTACGTACTAAACTGTCTTTGTTTTCTTGTGTTATTAATAATTTCATACAGTATAAATATCTATAACATTTCATTTTTGCGCAATGTATCTGTAAGAGAGAGAGAGAGAGAAAGAGAGAGAGAGAGAACACGAGAATCACGTTCATAAAGATATAAATTGGCAAACCTTGACCTCTTGACCTTAGCAAGAATATTCTGCACTACTGACAAACCTTGTCGTACTTGTCCATTAATGATTATAGTGCAGGCTGGAGTGTAAACCAACATGTCGAGCTGCACCCCAGCATTTAATTAATCATGATTAATATTGAAATGAGATGTTTTGTTGTTGTTATTGTTGCATCTTTTGGTATATTGATTTTATGTCAGTGTAGACATGAGTGTGTTAAAATTATTCTGGACATTAAATTTTTATGATATCAATTATTAAGCAATGCCCAATCTAATTTTTTTTTACTTTGTACCTTCTATATCTTTTTCTTTGATATTGAGCATCTGAAAATACATTTATTTAATACTTGCTTTTAGTTTTTACTGAAAAACAATAAAAAGAACGTAATTATAATTTGTATATTTACTGTCAAAATGATTCTATTTAATTTTTACTTTTTATATATTTTTTATTTTTAAAATTGTAATATTCTAATTCTAAGTAGTGGAATTTGAAATTTGATAATTTGATTGCAGTGGGTAACTTTTTGTCCATACAGAGGTTCCACTTAAAAATGGACCTGCATGGTCACTCCACTATTTTTGGGGTTTTAGTGAAATCTTGAGCAAATATGATCGGGATCGAAAATCATCCAGTGCGTAAATAAAATGTACATCGTGAGCAAGAAGACTGTTTCAGTCATCTTAAATTTTGTAAGTACCTTGTCTCGTTATCTTCTTCAATTTTGAAATTTAAAAAAATATTTACTGAGATTTACCACTTTAAATGGACGACGAACAAACGCGTTTGAGCTCTAATGGAAATCATGTTGTTGTTATTGTCAAGTTGCAACTTGCTTCTTGTTATTTACCCAAGTAGCAATCAAGAAAAAATCCTTAATTTGAGTATTTACATTGATGTGAATACTACCATATTAATAATATTCAAAACAAGCAATGTACTGTTATTCTAGATTGCTTTGATTTTATTTTATTTATCTTTTAAGTTTGTCTTTATCACATGGGTGGAGGTTTGTTATATCTTTCCAGGTCCAATTATCCAATGTCACATGCGCATAGAGTCTTCAGGAACAGCATATAATCTACAATTTTTCTAATTACTTATTTTGAAAAAAAAATTGTATATCATGATCAAATTTACATGAAGATTTTAAAACATTGATGATGCAACTGACAGAAAGCGCACACTTGTAAATTCGACCCCCCCTCCCCCTCAAAATACCATTTGGCCTAACTCTTTAAATTGCTTGAGACAATACTGTGACGTCAGTTTACATAGTATATGATTTGCATTTCTTTAATGTAGCATGAAATAACAAAACAGCTAAAAAATAAAACAAATGTGGGACTGTTAAAGTAAATTCTACCCCTGTCTGTCTAATTTAGGTCAGATGGTGTTAAGAAGGATTGAATACTTATGTAGGTTTAGATTTGTTCTGAAATTAATTGAATGATTTCTTTTTATTTACTGTTAATTCACACATATTATTGAAAAAATGCAGTGATTCAAAATATCCTATGTAGGGTACAGGTAATCAAAATAAAGGAATTACTAGTACCAGATTCAATATCCTAGGGGTTGGGTTGGGTTAAAGACAAAAGTTTTACACACAGTAATATATAAGGAAAAATCTTGATTTTTTTTTTTAAATGAACAGGTGAGTCATCATGGTCATGAAATGGCATATTGATATGCAAGCAATTTCAAGTAATTTTAATAAGATTAAAGTCTTTTTCAGTTTATGGCCATTTAGAATAGGCTGAAACTATAAATGTTGAGGAAATATTGCACCATATTGTTTAAAATAGCATTCTAATAATTTTTATTTTTGTTTCAGCTGTTGTTGGTGATTGTTCTTCTGTCTTGGGTATACGCAATTGTAGCTGGAAGATATGCAGCAGTGAAACAACTCAACAAGGACTACCCTACCTCATAAATTCACACTATGGAAGTGGTCCGAGAAAATTCAGCTATGCTGAGTAACTTTGAAGTGTATAGCTTACTGACAGACATACAGGCAGGGAGAGGCCAAAACAAACCAAACAAGCAACAGCAGCAGCTAGCTACAATAACATATGAGACAATCAAGTATCTAGAAACAAAACCATGTAAAAACCAAACCCAGGAAAACATCACTGAATTCATGAAAGAACTAGAGCCTTACAGTTTAACTAGGGCTGAAAAGTTGCAGATTTTGAATTTGTGCCCCACAACGGCGGTAGAAATTCAGTTAATTGTGGAGGAGAGTGAGGAACGGCTCACAGAGGAGCAAATCTATGGCTTGTTAGAGATCATAGCTAAATATAACCCGACGGAGGGGGAGCAGGAGGAAGATACCTCAGGTGAAATCGAGCCCATGAATGAATGACTGTGACCATCACTCTGTAGCTTAATATATGCATCAGAGCGAAAAACATATCAATTCCTAGACTGTTAAATAAAAAAAGTTTAAATTTTTGTCCAGTCTTATAGTTTAATGGTCAGTCTCTTGTAGATTTATGTACATGTATATATAAATTGTGTTGAATACATGTAGTGTTTGTACACAATCAGTACCGGGAGTTTGATTTTGTGTATATAATTTTTTGCATGGTTCCATCATATACAATACTTGAAGTCAATTATTTTTTGAGTCTTAAAATAGTACTCAATATAGAAATGTCTATAAATGACAATTTTATCAAAGTTTCATGTTATAAGCAGAAATGTAAGATGTGTCATTATGTAATCTAAACAAACTTTAATATCACTTATTATTTTAAAGTCAACTTTTTAAAAGTCAATTTTTTAAAAAGAAAAATTTTAAATCAAGGTTTGTAAGGACTTGATTGTGCCATTGAAGAAGTAGTGAGTTGCTACACATTTCCATTTTATTTTGTGGAGCATCTGAACATGTGGAGAAAAAAGGGACATCATTAGTGATTTTCTAAGGCCTAACACTTTTACATGAGGCATGTCTCCATAAATGGGAAAAATTCTGGAGAGGGACATTAAACATAATACAAATAAACAAAACAAAATGATTTATAAGTAATGAATTTTGATTGATCAGCATAAATCACAAGTTGCTAGCCCGTACATTTTGGTGTTAAATTGCTTTTAATTTTTGTTATACTTCAGTAATTTTGATATACATTATTTTGAAAATTAAAATAGTTTAATTGAAAAGACCTTTTTAAGGTTTTCCATCATTTGAAGGTCTGTGTTGGTTATTCACAATAGATATGTTCTAAGCATCAGCATTTTTTTTTCATTTATCTGGATTAGTAGGTCTTTATTAGATGTCCACAACAGGTGATATTCCACAGATCAAACCTGGCTCCGGGATCATGAAACTGTCTTAAATTTAAGTCAGAATTTTGTCTTAATTTTAAAATTTAGACTTAGCTAAGATCGCGTACTTAAGTGGATCACAAAACGATCTTAGCAAAAACTTAGTTAAGATTTGACTTAGCAAAAAACTTACCATAAAATCTTATTTGTCATAGTAACGAGGAACTCTTCAGTATGAAGGTAGAAAAGCCATTTTTATAGTCAGAGATAAATAAATGTCTCTTTATCATGTTTATAAAAATTAATACATTGTGTAGTGTGTACTGTACCACGTTTGAAGGGACATGGCGCCACACCACTTCGCACAAAACTTAGATCCACGACTGCGAGGAACTCTTCAATGCGTGAAGGTACAAAACTTTATCGTCTGCTTACATTGAAAACAGACTTAAGATCAATCTTAAAAACTTAAGATTGCCTATAAGCAGTCTTAAAATTTAAGACAAAATTCCAGTCTTAATTCTAAGTCAATTTTTTGTGATCCACTTTAAGATCAATCTTAAATTTTAAGTGCAAATTTTTGGAGTTAAGTCTGACTTAAGACTTAAGACAGTTTCATGATCCCGGAGCCTGAACATGACATCAACAGCAACCTTACTATACGTAAGATCCGTCAGAAAGTGGATGAAAGTTAATTTAGAAATAAAATCATAACAACAATAATCTGATGATGGAACATTTTATCTGGAGATACAAAAGAAGGTTCACTTCCAATGGATCATGAAAAGTTAACATTCTTTAAAATAGAAAAAAAAACTCAAAATAAAATCAACAGCAGAATTTACACTTAAAGACCACAAACACTTGTTTCTGACTCTCTATAATGAATTTTTAACCCAAAATATAGGAATAACACGTTTTATAATGTACCATGAGTTAAAATTTATTAAAGAAAGTCAGATTTTTTTAAAGATTTTGTTAAAACCAAGAGACATACATCAAGAAACAAGTGCCTGTGTTTCAGACAAAAAAAAGGTGATCAGCCACCATGAAGCATGATTTTCGCGTAATTATCTAACAGCAAACGATTTTACTCACTTTCTATCGACCCTGTCAAATTAACACCTAGTTACCATTGATGTAGCCATTCTTTACATACATTGAATGCACATAATTTCTTCAGAAAAAAATGTATTTCTATACGTTTGTATATTCTATAGGCACTTGGTTCGGCAATAATTTTCTTAACCTCTCGTTATAATACAGTTATACTATGTACTATGGGTTAAAAAAATTATTAGGGAAACAAGTGCCTGTGATTGTCTCCTATCAATTCATTAGATATTTAGATCTTTTATTTTAGTTGTCTAAAATGATTGCAAAAATAAGTTATCTTCCTTTGTTTTTCACTTTATTGTGATAAATGCTTTTAATACCAATGCAAGGGCGTTCTTTGTAGTTGTAAAACATTTTTTTACATAAATAGATGCCACTAATAATCCAAGACCTAATGAAACCAGTTTTCTTACACAACCTACCGAAAAAAGCTCAATCTTGTAAAATTTCACCCACCCTTCCCTAAAATTTACTTCTTTCTCTTCCATAAACCTATGCTAACACTGAAAGGATATGTATTTGCAACACCCTTGCGATTGGACTACATGTAGTAAGCAATGATATGGTCATTGTCTATGTGGTGGGACCATTTTGTGTTTATTGGACATTTTCTGTTGAAATGTCAATGATTCAATTCTAAATTGAATTGGACATTCCTTAAGGTGTAAAATATAATTTGAACTTCAGTGACATTTATGATCATTGATGATTATGTGTTTACGTACAGGTTACGTTTAGTAACTTGAAATTAGTATGACAAGGAAGTATATAAATTGTAAACATTGATATTGAAAATTTCTAGATCTGGGATCATAGTAAAGTTTCTGGAAATTGCAATTGGTTCCCTTCGCATTAGTGTAGCTTCAGATACCACATCTCGGGTCACTGCTGCATTTCGTGAAGGTATAATTCATTTCCTTGAAATCGAATTTATTAAATCTCCAAAGTATGCTGTCGTAGGCTGTTTAGAAATTGAAATAACATTTCACTTTACTGCTTTAGTGTTTTCATTTTCCTTTCGTACTCTTTGTTATTGTCTTACCACTTGAACTGAATTTTTTTATTACGTGAGTTATGGGTATGAACAAAGGGAATGGCCTCTTCTTCTTCTTCAAGTTGGTGTTCACGTTCCTTATGCAATTGTGCTGTGTCAAATATCAGAACCATTTCACACCACATCCACACGTTTTATTGAATAATTGGGTAGAGTACTGTATTTACGTAATAATATTTTATATTGGAGATTTTCAACGCTACTTGACATATTTTTCTGAGTATTTTTCTAACTAAGTACACTAGTGTATATTGCAAGCTCTTCTTTCAAGGTTCTAAAGTATTGCTCTTTTGGTTTGGTTTGGATTCATTGTAACATGAACCGAAGTATAAATACTGAAGAGTATATGAGATCTTACAGAAAATATTATAACAAATCCTTGGACGTACATAATACAAAAGAAATATGAAATCACCAAAGTAGTATACAAAAATATCTTATTTTGAATGGCAAACGCTAGTCTTAAGTATATAAATTGTAAACATTGATATTGAAACTAATTACTTTTTAGATTTGGGATCATGGTAAAGTTTCTGGAAATTGCAGTTGGTTCCCTTCGCAATTTGTGTAACTACAGGTACCACATCTCGGTTCACTGCATTTCGTGAAGATATAATTAATTTCCTTGAAACCGAATTCATTAAATTTCAAAAGTATTCTGTAGCCTGTCGTTGACTGTTTAGAAATTGAATTAACATTTTACTTTACTGCTTTGGTGTTTCATTTTCCTTCAGTATTCTGTGTTATTGTATTACCACTGGATTTGGATTGTTTTAAAAATGGTAAGTGTACTTTTAACAGAATAAAAAGTGTATTTAAATACATGTAGATGCAGAAATTTTATAATATTTACTTTTTTATCAATTTTATATGTTGCAAAAAAAAAAAAAAAAAAAAAAAAAAAAAAATAAATAAATAAATAAAAATAAAAAAACCCCTAAACAATAATTTCCATCATCCATGTCCATTTAAATTTAAATGGGACAGACTACTGACCAATAAGTTGATGGTACAGGAATTTCAACAACCTCGCTTAAAAAGTCATCATTTTATAAATTCTATGTTTGTCATAATGTTTAATTGGAAATGTAACCTTTCATTGGGTCGTATTTTAATCTATTAGAAGTGTTTCATATATATCGAATTGCTAGTCCCGCCATTTCAAAAATGTGACTACGAATTATTCTATTACCTTTGTTAATATATAAGCTTTGAGGCGAGTAGGACCAGTCGACAGGGGATACTTACTTCTCCTTGTGACCTGATCCAACCTTTCGAATTTTCAGAAGTCTTTAGTCTGATGCTCTGTTTAAAGATTTGTATTGTTTCAGTTGTATCATATATAATTTGAGACCGATCAGTGTTTGTTATTTTCAACATTTTTATTTGCCAGTTTGAGTAAAGCACCTTGTTTTAATCATATAATCACAAAATAAATAACGCCCAATGGAAACCTTTGAATTATTCTGACAGTGTATGGCGAATCTAGAAGGGACTCGTGAACATTTTATACCTTTGTACAGTTGTATCATCTTCACTAAAACATGACTTTAAAAATCAACAACGGGAAAATGTATTATGTATACCGGTATATCTTAGATATAAAGTCACAGTACATTTCTGTTTGTTCAATTAATATCTGTTTTTACATATATTAATTATTTGTAAGGCAAATTTATCAATTCATTCTCCTCCGATATGGCAAATCACATCATTGTGAAGGTCTTGATTGATTGTAATTCACAATAGTCGTAATGCATTACTATGGACTAGTCAATGGATTTTTTCAAATTATGTGTATTAATTACGACGTCTGAATTAGATATCCAAAACAGGTGTTATTCCAAATATTAGTCAAACAAACCATATAGTGACGTCGCCGACAAACTTTCTGCACTTCAGATCGGCCAAAAAGCGTACGAAAGTTATGAATATTGTTATTCCAATGATGGTTAATCCAATCAGAGAATACAAAAGAAGATTCAGTTCCAATGAATCACGAAAAGTTAACATGTCTCCAGAAGAAGAAGAAAAAAATGCTGTCATTTACAGAAAAAAGTTCAGTTTCAGCCAAAAGTAGCAGGTGTTCTTCAATCTGAATGAAGCATAATTTTCACATGGTTAGACAGCATGCATTCTAATCATTTTCTTCTGTCTCTGCCGATTAGCACTCTTTCTACTTATATCTAATATATCAACCATTGATTTTTATATCAATTATATTGACCACCCTTGCACAATGTGTTTGTAGGCACATATATGGAAAGAAAAATGTGTTTTTCTATTTCTTATATCTATGTTCGTTGATCGCTGTCTTTTGCAATCAATTAAAACAGATACCAGTTTCAATGTCTTTTTTTATTAAAATGAAACTTTTTATTTATTTTGACCTATTCACAAAGCAAACACGAGGTAGGTGAAGCACATGTATTTCAAACGACTAATATAACTATTTTCACGAATTCCAGGCAAAATATGTTTCTTGTGAGAAATATGTACTTAACTATATATTGCAGAACTGTAAATTACCACTGTTACTATTTAATCGTCAGTAAAACTTTGAATCATTATCTTGGAAAACCTATTATAAATGACGCGGGGTTAACAGTTTTTCCCCTGGTTTCTGTAGATTGTTGTGTTTCCATTGCTGCAAAGTTGACTGGCGAGTGTTGTGTTTCCACTGCTGCAATGTTGGGTGGCGTAGCCTCGCATTTTATTAAGCACTTAGTAGCTTGGGCAATACCTGAAAAATTGGTAATAGAAACGATTTTTTTACAATATGAATGATAGATTTTGAATAAAAAAGATATAAAAATGTACTATTAACGAACAAAATGATGCAAAATAACGGCAATGATACAATTCTGTTTTTGTCTGTGGCATGTAAACGTTGCTTTATTCGATAACAATGTGATGTATACTCAAAATCTTGTGATGCATTTTCAAATTAAACCAAGAGGCCAACGGGCCTTATAGGTCACCTGAGTATCATGTAACAAGTTTTCAACAATTGAATTCCTTCGTGTTTTAAACCAAAGACCATAAAATTCACAATTTTGAAAGAGACACCATTGCTTATCATAACTTTACACTTAGCTTACTTACTTTGGTTACTTAATACCCACAGGCTGATCAGAGTAACAAAGAGAAAATGCATTTCCACTTTATAACCAGTTGTGCACCCCACATGCAGGAACCACAGACCCTGAGGCCACATATTTTAATATTTTGGAAATTTTTTCATAAATTTTGTTTCATCATAAATGGTTGATTAATACTAAAGAGCAGATGGGCAAAGGAGAACAAAAATTGTGATTTTCATGGTTCCTGCCCCCTGGGGCCTAAGGGGTGGGGCCAAAACCACTAAAATTTATATGCAATCTTTCAAAGTCTTCTTCTTTACTCCTGGACATCAAGCAATCAAACCGTTGGCATGAATTAGCATTTAGTCCTCTACCAAAATTGTAAATTTCATGGCCCCAGGGCCAGGGGTTCTAGTGCTAGGGCGGGTTTATATAGATTATATAGTGAAAATGAATTATTTCTTTGAAAGTCTTATTATTTGTTCCTGAGCATTAAATAAACTTCCCAATATTATCCCAGTTATGTTAAATAAGGCTGCCTCTTTCAAAATTGTGAATTTCATGGCCCCAGGGTCAGGGGTTCTTATATAGGTACTAGGGCGGGGCTTTATAGATTATATAGGGAAATTATTTCTTGAAAATCTTCTCCTCTGCTCATGGGTATTTAACCAGTGATGAACTATGTACTTAGCTATGATGAGGAAGGCTGCCTCTTCCAAAATTGTGAATTTCATGGCCACAGGGTGAGGGTTTCTGGGGTGAGGGTGGAGCTCTATTGATTATATAGTGAAAATACATTGATTCTTAAAAAATCTTCTTCTCTGCTCCTGGTTATTAAATAAACTAACCAAGTACATAGTTATATCGAATAAGGTTGCCTCTTTCGAAATTTTGAATTCCATGACCCCAGGATCAGGGGTTCTGTTGTTTGGGTGGGGCTCTATTGATTATATTGTGAAAATACATTAATTCCTTAAAATTCTTTACTCTGCTCTTGGGTATTAAATCAGTGAAGTATGTAAATATTTATGATGAGAAAGACTGTCTCTTCTAAAATTGTAAATTCAAGGGCCCCTGGGTCAGGTGTTTTGGTGTTAGGGCGGGGTTCTAATGATTATATAGTGAAAATGCAAGAATTTTTTGAAAATCTTTACCTTTGCTCCTGGGTATTATGCTAATGATCTATGTACATATTAATGATGATGAAAAGTGCCCAATTTACATTCCAGTAAAATTATCAAGAAATCAACTCCACTAACTTTCAAAGAGAACACAAATAGAAACAGAAATATAAGCTTTATGAGGACTTTTTTCATTTTATTCTTTGAAGTGAAAGTAGGTTTCTTTTGTAACAGTAACAGAGTAATAAATATGTCTCTGCACATTGAAAACATTCTGTGATTTGAGAAATTCATCCCTGCATCATTTAATTGAATGCAGCTACACTGTACAGTATGTATAGGTTGGATAAAGGACCGTATCCTTAATATACAGTTGATAAGCCCAAACGTATGCGCGAATCTGAGCTTCATCGAGAATGACAGAATTCATTCTTATAATCCATTTTTGTCTTTCTCAATATTTCTGCATATATAACTCCATAAAACTTTTTTATTAGTACTTTCCTTCATTTCTAACCAATGAAAATTTTCCTTACTACAGGTGCATATTTCTAAGGCAAGCCTATTTACCATTTATTCGTGAAATAAAAAAATTCTTTCAATAAAAGATATATCTCTTTAGCTTATAGAGATATCTCTTTGACTAAAAGATATCTTTATACCTTAGAGATATATCTTTATACCTTAGAGAAATATCTTTATACCTTAAAAAGATAACTCTTTAAAAAAAAAGATACCTCTTTTAAAAAGAGAGATATCTCTTTTAATAAGAGAGATATCTATATAAGCTAGAGAGATATCTCTTTAAGAGATAGATAACTCTTTAAGCGAGATAGATAACTCTTAAAGTTAGAGAGATATATCTTTAACAAGTTTTAAAGAGATATCTTTCTTAGCTAGAGAGATATCTCATACTGAGATTTTCAAAAAGAGATATCTTTTTAAGCTAAAGAGATACCTCTTTTAATGAAAGAAATATCTCATTTTCCAGTAATCCTTAAAATAAAATAATTTATTCTCCCCTTTCACACGAATGGGAGACAGAGAAAATAGAGCATGTCATACCCAGAATAATTCAGTCATGTACTAGGTTGACAAAATGCTATAAATCCCTAATCCCTAGTTTGAAACAACGCATAGTAATGACAACTTCGTTGATAAACATGCTAAAAGTTTAATATTCAGGAAAACAAAAGTAAGCATAAAATCTCAAATGCAATGCACCGAATTTTCTCAGCTTATGAAAACTATTACTAATACTAATAAAATTTTTAATAAAGCTATAATGTAGAATATGTCGAAAGTACTATATTTAAATAAAATAATGAATCGAGATATCTCTTTACAATATCTCTTTTTGCTTGAAAGATATCTCTTTTGAACACTTTCGAAAAGTACCGCTTTCACTTAAGATAAACTAAGAGATATATCTCTTTTACTTTGAGAGGTATCTCTTTTACTTGGAAAGATATCTCTCAAAGTAAAGAGATATTTCTCTAGGTGAGAGAGATATCCCTTTAACGTTCAGAGATCTCTTTTCAGAAAAGAGATATTTCTGAAGGAGAAAGAGATACCTCTTTAAGTAGAAAAGATATCTCCCTTAGATAAACAAATGCCTCACAAAATAGAAGAGATATTTTTTTAAAGTTTAAGAGATATCTCTTTCTCAGAGAGATTTATCTTTAAAATAATATATCTTTTTAATTTGGGAGATATCTCTATTTTTAAGGGATATCTCTCTAAAATGAGAGATATCTATGTAATTTTGAGATAAATTTTATTTTCCGAATAAATAACAAAAGGGCTTTCATATATAACCGTCAATACTGTGACCGGCAATTACTGCACAAACATCAAAAGATTATACAAAACATACAGCTATGCATCAAAACATTATCGGGTACACATCGCAAAATATTGGACATGCATCACAAGATTTCTAACATACAGCACAAGAATAGACAGTATATTCAAAGATTATCGAATAATTATACATCACGAGATACCGGTCTTATAAAGTAGGCCTTCCCCCTAAAATCTTCCCCCCGGAAAACTGACTCTAGAGTAGAATGTCCTCCCCCAGAAAACTGGCTCTAGAGTAGAATCCCCCCCCCCCCCCGGAAAACTGGCTCTAGAGAAGAATTTCCTCCCCGGAAAACTGGCTTTAGAGCAGGATCTTCCCTGCGGAAATTCCACACCAGAGTCAATTTTCCGGGGAAGGATCCTACTCTATGAGGCAGTTATAGAGTGCAATTTCCCCCAGAGCCAATTTAACCCCCCCTCACCCCCCATTAAAATATAATTGCTGTACATATGTTTTGAAGAGGGAAGGGCGGTTTGTTGTTACATGTATCCCTTCTTTAAAATGGTGATCAGATGTATTGAACATACGTACACGAAGAAATAAAAGGAAAATATTTAAATCTCATTTTTCTCAGCAACAGTTGAATCATTCTTTAGATTAAATAAATCAATGAAACCAGGGGGACTTTAGGTTTACTCTTCGTATCTCTGTCTGCCTGTCGAGCTCTCCCTCTGTTTGCCTCTAATGGTTTTCCGCACTTTCTAAATGTTTGAGGTTTGACCTGATTTTTGGTATGGCGTGTATCTTAATGAGTTAAAGTTTGATTTTGCATAAATATTCCGCTTCATTAATGTTTTACGGAATTGGAGATACTGAGCTAATTTTTGCCAAAACATTGAATCTGAGGATATTTACATGTGCATTTAAAAAAAAAAATTATTTGTTTTAAGACTCCATGATTTGAAATTTATGCTCAGAAAATTCTTACTACATAAGTAGAAAAACGCTCAATCACCATTTAAAAATCAGTTTGTCGTTAATCTTTTATACAAAAATATTGCGGCTGTGGTTTATATTGGCTCTATAAGAAGGGGGGCATCCTACTCTGAAAAAGAAAGAGGGGAAAATTGGCTCTGATGTAAGATTTCACATCGGGGGAAATCCTACTCTACAGTACGATTTCCGGAGGAAAAGCTGGCTATGAGGGAAATCCTACTCTACAACAGGTGGAAAAATTTTCGTTACTGAACATTCATTAGATTTTAAATATATGTACCACAAGTTCACAATTTTTGAGAGAGTTTCTGTTAATCATACATGTAGATGGGATTTTTGAAAAAAAAATTAAATTATGCATGATTACATGTATTTTATTTTCATTTTCCTAAGTTCCTTAACTATATGCTGTAAAATATAAATACAGTACCCGGTTCTCCTGGACCAGTTTCTGGTGGAGGGCCTACAAGTACTTCAATGTTGGTCGACAAAGGTAAAAATCCTTTATGAATTAAAAAAACCCCCAGCATATTAATAATTTAATAACATCATTTAATTTAATTGCTTCTTTCAAACAATTATCATTTTGTCAGCTTTAAATCTAAAAGAAGAGATTTCCTGATTTCACCCGTGTTCTCAAAACCATTTTATTCCGCACATTACCGTAATTCTGCAATTAGACGCATAATAAAAATAACAAAAACCTACATGTATTATTCAAAAACTAATTTTATTTGCATGCGCGGATGAGAAGTAAAATATGTTGGTTTTGGTATGATTTAGAATTACGGTATTACTTGGGAGGAAAAACAATCAGCTATTAATTATAAAACTGTATGATATGGCGATATAATAAAAATACAAAAAAAAAACATATCTTACCATTGTTATTGTTCAATCCACGACCAAAAGGGCTAGTTAAGACACCAGACGCGGAAAATAAAAGAACTGAAAATACTTTATACCTGTGCATATTGGAAGTAAACTATTAGTAAGAGAAATATTAAACATTATATAGAGGGATTAGAAAAACCAGATTTAACTGATTTGATCTGATTGATAGCAATACAATATAATTGCGAAATGCCCTGAAGAGGAAATTCCAAGTCAGTATGTTAAATAATGAACTTCTTTGTAGAAGTCAACAAGTGATTACATTCCTTAACCTTGAAATAATCAGAATTTCCTATATTGCACACTTTTTTACTGTCAGCAAGGGAACAATCCTCTGTTTGTTTTAAAAAGACTTTACTAAAAAATACTCATTATACAGCATAAAATGTAACTTTTAAAACGTGTTGAATTTAGTGAAAAATGCAGCAATTCATAACATTTTTGACCATCTATTCACATGAAAACAGCTGTCTGTTTTATCTAAGACAAGCCACGTATTTTATTTGGAAAAACCATAATTATAGTGCCTAATAAATAAAAAAAATATCGTTGATGTATTCTAATTAATCTATTTTAATCCAGGAACAATGTGTCAATCAATTAGATGATAAAATTAAAAGACAATATGGATATGTGAATATTCAAAATCAATATGATATATCTGGGTTTTATAATTATTTAGTCGTTGTTTTTAATCATAAAATCTCAACATATACCTTTAATTTTAACTAGATCATTTGGTAAACTTTTTTATGTCCCAGTAATCGAAGATTCGGGGATAGATAGTTTTTGCCCTGTCCGTCTTTCGTCTGTTTCAACTCAAAAACCTGAACCTTGCTCATTACTTTTGAGTTGATGGGGCTATCGCATTCATATTTGACAGATGTATTTCTTGTGACAAGATCTTTCTTTGAGTATACTCAAATTGGTCTCATGACGTTAGAGTTTGACCGACGTCAATTCATTGGGACAAGACCTCTCAGTGGGTATGAAGATTTTTGACCTTGGATTTAGAGTTTGGCCCATATTTTAATAACTTTAACCTTGGCTATAACTTTTGAACAGTTAAAACTAGGGCTTTTATATTTCATAGATGTATTCCTTGTGACAAGACCTTCCTTTGGGTAGAAATAATTTTGACAATGACCTTTAGTTTTTGACATGCATTGGTGAAAATTCAACCCATTCTGCTTTTTAAAAAGTTTCTTTTTACTAATTTCAAAAAACAATCTAGTAACTACAATGCATTATC